>NC_142699.1:41236800-41390315 GCF_029339155.1 Prunus mume
ATGCCTTCTTCGGGGTTGCCGGATCTCAGAATGACCTCAATGTCCTTGGTCAATCCCCGGTGTTCGACGAGGTATTGCGAGGTCATTCTCCCCAAGTCACGTACCAAATCAACAATACCGTTTACTCTAGTGCGTACTACCTTGCCGACGGAATTTATCCTAGGTGGACGACATTCGTGAAAACAATTCCGAATCCCCAATCCGAGAAGGAAAGAAACTTTGCTTCCTTTCAAGAAGGTTACAGGAAAGACGTGGAGAGGTGTTTCGGTATCTTGCAAGCTCGTTAGGCAATTATTAGAGGTGCTGCTCGGATGCTAGATGAGGAGGTGCTGCAGAGTATTATGATGATGCATCATCCTTCACAACATGATTGTGGAGGATGAGTATGACATCAGGTGTTTGAACCCTCCAATGAACACATCGTTGACATGCCGATGGACCAAATGACTACCACTGGAACCCTTAGGATGGTGATTGACGGTATCAAGATGCTCATAGAGGTGACTTGGTCGAGCACTTGTGGGAGATGAAAGGCAATCACAATGGATGAAGTCAAGATTAGTGCTTTGTTTGGAATTATGCTTTGTTTTTAATTATGTTTTATTTTGTGGTACGTTTTTTTTTGGAATTATGCTTTTTATTATTATGCTTTTATGTATGGTTTGTTTTGTGTGTTGTTTGCAATAAATGAAGGTTTTTTTAAATTCATATTTGTTTTGATGCTCAAATGTTTTTAATAAATAGTCATTTTATTTAATGCTTTTTTTATTGAATAAAAAGGAAACAATACAACAAATTAAAGGATAATACAACAATACAACATATGGCAAAGGTGTTTCAATACAACCTAATGGTTTTCATCATTTAACCAATCCGTATTGCTAGGTCCGTCGTCATTGAAAAGTTTTTTTCTCATCACATCTCTTCGTCGTAGCTTCCAATAGGCCTTTGTTTCGGGAGACATATGGCTCGTATCCATAGCCATGATTTTCATCTCTCTATCCTCTATGTCTTTTTCTTGTGCCATTTGTTGTTGCAAGACAAATGCTTCCTCTCGTGCCATGTCCATTTCATCTCTTTTCAAGTCTCTCTCCATTCTTAGTGAGGTGCTCTTAGCTATTTGCTCCAATAATTGTACACATTCATTGGTCGAAGTGCCCCCTCTCTTGGCCTTTGCCGCCTTTCTCCCAATAGGTCTTGGCGGACGTGGCACAAATGGTGACTCCGTTTCCATTGGGAGTCCAATGGAGAATCGGTTGATGGAGAATCGTGGAGTGGCGTCTCATTCATCACAATCGGCGGACCGGTGGGAATAATTTTGAATCTCGAACAATCCTTCACAATTTCCCAACAATGGAAATGCACGAAACTTTTTTTGCCTTGCCCCATGGCACCGAACCACATTTGTGCTTGTATGATCTATTAAAAATAAATAATTGGAAGTGCAAGAAACAAAAATTATTATGCAAGAAAATATAAACTATTTTGAAATGCAAAAATAAAATTGATTATGCATGAAAATATAGACAAATTAAAGGTGCACCAAGAAAAAAAAAATATGCAAGAAAAACAAATACAATATGCAATAAAAAAAAAGTGACATTGAATTGATTAAAATGGCAATTATAAATATTTTACCTCATCGGTCAAATTTTGACCGCTTTGAATGTTCGCCTTTGCTTTTGTCAAGGCATTTCTCCATTTCCCTAACTCTTTATTCAGAAGTTTCCATCTACTAGACAACGCTATTTCGGTCCGAATAGAACCCGATCTTTGACAAAATTCTCCATGAATTTTGCTCCACATGTGATGAAACTTCATCTCATTACCCGTGATAGGATCATGACTAATGTTCACCCAAGATTGACACAACGCAAGATCTTCATTCGTTGACCACGAGCCTCCGACTTCAATAGAAGATGCCATTCGTTTTTTTATACAAATGGAAAGTAGTAGAAAAATGTGAGTGGAGAGTAAAAAATATTGGAAGGAGAAGAGTTTGTATGGAGAATTAGTGTGGAAGTGAAAAATGTGAGTAGAGATAAAAAAATATTGGAAGGAGAAAAGTTTGTATGAAGAATTGGTGTGGAAAGTGAATAATGTGAGTAAAGAGTAAAAAATATTGGATGGAGAAGAAATTGTATGAAGATTTAGTGTGGAAAGTAAATAAAATGGTTAGGTATTTATAGAGAAAAAATACATAATTTTTGGGTATTTTTTAAAAAAATTCAGAATTTTTTCGATTTTTTGCAATTTTTTAGCCAAAAACGAGGACCGTCGGATTTTGGAAAAAATCCATCGGAGAGTCCTCGTCGCGTGGCACACGCCGCGTCGGCGACGAGCGTCACCAAACTCGAGCTTCCTCAGGCTGGTGGGACCCACCACGAAACCGGATTACGGGCCCTGCGCTGGAGCTTGCTCAGGCTCTCTCTGGCAGCCTTTTACCCGAGTTGGGTTGGGCGCTGGAGATGCTCTTATGCCATCCGCCACTAACCAAGAACAAGGAATGAGTGAGGAGTGAGAAGATATGATAAATAAAAAAAGTCCTCCAAGTAGGCAGGCAGGTTACCACCACCAACAGTCCAAAACCTCCACAAGAAAGCATAACTTCATCCAGATGCTCTCTACAACTCCTCCCACCCAACAACCTTCATGTTTCTTGCATTTATTTAGTAATAAAATTAGAACAAGTACAAAGTGATTGTGATTTCTCAGCTCACTCGCTACCTCACTCTCAATCCCAATCCCAAAAATTCAACAATGGCCTCTTCCTCCTCCACTCTTGTGCTCTCAACCCTTTTCTCTTCCCATCCTCACCAAACCCTAAACCCCAACAACAACAAGAGCCCCTTCTCATCACATACAAAGAGACCCTTCTCATCCCTCACCCTCAAAGTTTCATCCTTTGTCAAACCTAAACAACCCCCTCCGTTTCACATCCCCCATAATCATCAAATTCGATTGTCCGCCAATTTCGTACCTACATCACCGTCAGAGATGGTGCTGATGGTGGTGGTGGTGATGGCGATGGAAATGAGCAACCAGTGGTGGGCGAGGACTCAGCTGAGTTCATTTTGTCAAAGCAGAAGATATCTTCGTGGGTTTACTTCACTGCAATTCTGGGTTCGGTTCTTTTTATACTCAATGTGGCTTGGATCGATAATTCCACCGGGTTTGGGAAGCCCTTCGTCAATGCAGTCTCGGAGCTTTCTGATAGCAAAGAGGTTAGTGTGTTTGTTTCCCAATCTCATGGTGCTAATTTAATTGACCTGAACTGTATTGTTAGAAATTGGTGTCAGCTTGTTTGTATGTTGAGGAAATTAATTGCAACTATCTATAACATCATTAATCATAATGGGTTTTTACTAAATGAGTGTTATTGGGAAATCAGAAAAGCTTACTCTTGGATTGAATTTTTTTACTACACTCAATTTTAGTGTGTTTTAGTCTTTATATTAAAACAATCTCCATGGTAGATGTGAGCAGGGATGATACAGAATTATTAGACTACAACTTTTGAACCATAGAGTGGAAGTGAGGAGAAGAGGGTGTGTAATGAGGATGTGGATGTGGATGGAAAAAGTTATGAATGTTTAGTTGGAATCGTGATAAAAGGTCTGTTGTATAAACTTTAAATGTTGAATTCGGATTGGGGAAACAGTTCCTGGGCTATGATGTGAATTACGTTGCCTATAATGACGAGGATAATGGGGGTGACAATGTCCATACAGAGCAGTTGTATGGTAATCTGGTTTAAAACTTGTTTCCTGGAAATAGGATAGAATATTCATTTGGTTGAATTTTGTAACAAGAGCATGCAAATTCCATTCTGGTTTACTGGTGCTTGCAAATGCCTCCCTTTTTATGATTATTTGCTCTATTGAGCTGTAAGATGTGATAACAGTTTTAGTTACAATGTCTGAGGTTTGCAATGGTATTCTGCAGGTTGTGATGTTGATCCTAATTCTAATATTTGCCATTTTCCATAGTGGCTTGGCTAGTCTACGAGACACTGGTGAGAAACTTATTGGAGAACGTGCTTACCGTGTTTTGTTTGCGGGGACATCTTTACCGCTGGCTGTTAGTACTGTTGTGAGTTCCTTACTCTCAATAAGGAGGACTATCCTTTTTTTATATCTAACCTCATTCCTTGCCACTTTTTCTGTTTTGAATTCTTTTGTTGTTGGTGTGGAGGGAATTGACTTCGAAGGATTTGTGGTTCAGGTGTATTTTATCAATCATAGATACGATGGAGTACAGTTATGGGAGCTCAAGAATGCATTTGGCATCCATGAATTTGTATGGCTCTCTAATTTTATCTCGTTCTTGTTCCTCTATCCGTCCACTTTCAATCTACTAGAGGTAGCAGCTGTTGACAAGCCCAAAATGCATCTTTGGGAAACTGGGATTATGAGAATCACCAGGCATCCACAGGTGACTAATTCGTAATCTATACATTTTCAAGTCATTTAGCATTTTGGGCCTTGGGATGAATGCTGGTGTGTGTTCTGATCATCTAGGTGGCCAGAATTAACCTTAAATCTACTTATACCATCAATAATACAAATTATTATATTACCAACATGTTCAAGTTTGGGTTTGATTTTTTTCCTCTCTCACTCACTCACTCATGTACTAAGACAATTTGGGAATGGATGTGTTTTTTCAGCTGGTCGGGCAGGTGATATGGTGCCTGGCTCACACGATTTGGATAGGGAACTCAGTGGCAGTGGCAGCTTCTGTTGGTCTAATCGGGCACCACCTATTTGGTGCTTGGAATGGTGACAGGAGATTGGCGGTGCGACATGGCGAGGCCTTTGAAGTTGTGAAGAGGCGAACAAGTATCATACCATTCGCAGCCATTCTTGATGGCCGGCAAAAGTTGCCGAAAGATTACTACAAGGAATTTATTCGGTTGCCATATCTCTCTATCACTGTATTGACCTTAGGTGCATACTTTGCTCACCCCCTTATGCAGGCAGCCAGTTTTCGGCTCCATTGGTAGGAATACAATACATTTCGTACTGGATAATGAACGTGAAAAGCTCGAAACTGTATATAAATTGTGTATGAGAGAAAAGTTAGGTTCCTCAATATGCTAGAAGTTAATCATAGGCATAAGCATGTTGTATGGAACTCCCAAGAAATGTAAGTATAGAACCTGCACACGCAGCAATATCAATTATCAAGTTTACCAATCTCCCAACTGATGATGTACTTTCTTTCACTATGGCTCTTTTATTAACCTCAGGGGTTTTGTTTCACATAACCCGGGTAAAATGAAGTTTTAACATGATTTCCTAAAACCTGTTAATCATAAACAAATATGACACAATCTCTTAAAATACCAAAATAACCTGACAAAGTTAAATAATATTCAACCGTCCTTGCATATAAACAAAAGACACCTTGTTTGAAATATTTAAGTAATCCAAAATATTTTTCTCTCGTCTGAAAATATTACTAAATCAAAGGAAGGTTTTTTTTTCTTCTGCAAAACATCATAATCAAATAAATGATTTATTTTTAGTTTTTAGACAATCAAATAAATTGACTTAGAGCACTTCCATCCATGTTGTCATGGCAAAGGCAAGGACAAGGAAGGGCAGATACTATTCACATGAATAATGATTGCCCTACCCTTTTTTATTTTGCTTTTCAACCAATTGCCATGCAAATAAAGACAAACACTATTCACATGAGATACGATGAGAGGAATTTGTATGGAGTTTTGGTGTGGGAAGTGTGACATGGCTAGGTATTTTTAGAAGAAAAAAAAGTATGAATTTTTTGGTATTTTTTCCTTCTTTTTGTAAAATTTAAATTGATCACTAACGTCAAACCTAGGCAAAAGCTTAGGCAATTCTTGCCTTTGGGATTGCATAGGTAAATGGGGCCCAAGTTTGCCCTGGCAAATGAGCACCGGTGGAAGTGCTCTTATATAACACAAGCTAGTGACAAGGACTGGCTGGTGCTTACGCTTGGATTTATTTTATAAGCCACTAAATCTAAGAGGTATGTTGAAGGAGGAAATTAAGGTAGAGATAGAATGATTTTTCATTTTAGGAGATTATGAGAGATAAGTTATGAGTTGTCCTTATCCTATCATCTAGTGAGGATTAGATTGGATAAGTTTTATTCATGAGTAATCCATCTTCTACATTCTACTTGGCCAATAAATGTTCATTTCTTTCTTTAACATGCTTTAAATATAGAGAGTTATCTTAAACAATCTAATATTATGCACCGAAAGAACGGGCATAATTTCAACTTACAAGACATTGAAAACATAAATTAGTTTTAATTTCATTTTTAAAAAGGGAAAAGCAAGAAACTTCGTTGGAAATTGATTTATTTTCCAAATTCAAAAGAAAGCTGAAAAAAGTTTCGTATAGTTTTTCAAACAAAATCTATTGAGAGAGTTGGGAGTTTTGAAACAAAATCTATTCAAAGAGTAGGGAATGGGCTCCGACGCACACAACAAGACACAAGACCTAGGCCCCAAGATCCTACTTGGATTTGGACCCACAATTCTGAGACTCCAACTTCAACACAAGATTAGGACCCAAGACTATAAATTCGAACTTGAATGCGAGGGGACAGATTTACCTATCATTCTTAGAGGCATAAAGATTATGATAATTTACAAAATTCAATTCAAACCATCTTCTTAAAAAAAATTGAATATAGTTATGGATTGTGACCGAGTCGTAAAGCAAGTAAAAAAGAAGACTGGTTGTTGTTTTATAATCCAAATCCATGCCCACAAACCTTCAAAATCAAAACAACTGGATGCCTAAAAGTCGTTAACCCGTAGACCAAAAAGGGCAAAAACTAACCCATCATTTATTCACAGGCATGTCTTTGATTTGAAAGTTGAGAGGATTTTCTGTCTTTTTTGAAAAAGTTTTGGCTTTTTGCAAAAGTGAAATTTTTTTTTTGGCTAAAACCTAAATTTACTAAAAAATGATAGTAAAGAAAAAGAAAAGAAAGCAAATCACTAACAAGGGAAAGAAAGGGAATCAGCGGTTGAGGGACTTTTACAGTACGGAAACTCTGTGTGTAGGGCTGTGGGCCCCACGGCTGCCACAGTAAAGCCTCTCCCACCAACTTGTGAGTCTTCTTCTTCAGCCGAAAAAAGGAAGGAAAAAAAAAAGAAAAAAAGAAAAGACTTTACAAATTTCTCATTCTCTCTTCTTCTTCTGAGTCTCTCTCTCTATGCCATTGCCAGCCAGAAGCCCACAAACATGGCTTCAACGACGACGACCATGGCGATCATGGATATAGCGACGCTCACTCTGAGAAGCTCCTTTGGCAGCTTTGCTCTGTTGTTCGTGCTCTTGATTTCGACCAAAGTCACGACCAGCGTCGCTCTAAACAACGCCTTTTTGAGCGTCAAGTACAAGTACGCAGGCCGCGAGCCTTCCTTGAGTGCCCTTAAAGCTCACGATACCCAGCGGACCCTTCGGATTCTCGCCGGCGTTGATCTCCCTTTGGGTGGCTCTGGCCGCCCTGATGCCGTCGGGTGAGCATCTCTTCCCTTCCCTATTCTTCATATACCTCTGTGTGTATTTCTTGTTATTTTGAAAGGTTTAATTATTGTTTCTCTTGTTTTGTAGTCTGTACTACGCTAAAATTGGCATTGGAACACCTACGAAGGACTACTATGTGCAAGTTGACACTGGAAGTGATATTATGTGGGTCAACTGTATTCAATGCAAAGATTGCCCACAAAAAAGCTCACTTGGTGTATGAGATTGAAACCTCTCCCTTCGTTTCTTTATGGTTTTTGTTTTTGTTTTGCTTCTGAATTGGTGGTGAATTAGTATTGTTTTGCTTATTTGGGTTATTTTTCTCTGACAGATTGATCTTACACTATATGATGTTAAGCAGTCTTCCACTGGTAAATTGGTTACTTGTAATCAAGAATTTTGCTTAGAGGTGAATGATGGTCCACTGTCTGGATGTGCGGGTAATATGTCATGTCCCTATCTACAAATATACGGAGATGGCAGCTCCACTGCTGGTTATTTTGTCAAAGATGTTGTGTTTTATGATCGAGTGTCTGGTGACCTCCAAACTACCTCTGCCAATGGGAGCGTCATTTTTGGGTAATTTCTTTCTACTTGGTATGCTATTTTCTACTTGATTTGAAATCATTATTTAATGAAGCTTCAGTGTGGTAAGTTTAACATATAACTCATTGAAAAAAAATCCCAAATCAATTACTAGTTCAGCCATGTTTGGAATATAAGTGGTCAAATTAGTGATAGCAAACTTAGCCGTGCTTAAAGGAGGAGAAATATATGCTATGCTCAGCTGTAATCTAAAAATTGGATATGTGGATAGTAGAAGGTAGAGATGAGAATCTTCTTTGTTTTTTCCATGTAGTTCTTACATTTAGAGAGTAATGTGATAGCCACTCTTTCTAGATTGCTACCGTCTTCTTTGATTTGGAAGGCTAAACTCCTTCCTAAGGTACAAATTCTTACTTGGATAGTTTCTTATGGTAGGGCTAATACCTGGAGTTTGATTTAAAGGTGAAGAACAAATGTTTGTCTTTCTCCCAATTGGTGCATAAATGTGTAAAGAAGGGAGTGGAAGTGTGAATCATTTGTTTCTTCATTGTCCTATAGCCTTAAAGTTGTGGTGGAGGCAGTTTAGGGAAGTTAATTTGAGTTGGGTTATTCAAGCTGTGTTTTTCCCCCCCTTTGTCATGAGAGGTACAAGGCCTTTGGCAGAAGAAAGAAGTCCCAAGTCTTATGGAGTTGCAAAAAAGTGCTTTAGGTAATTTGATGGATAGGGGTAAGACGATTTTTCAGTCACAACAGGAAGGGAGGAGGTTTTATGGGATAAAGTCAGATTTTGGTTTTCACTTTGGGCTTCAGTGTCTACAAAGTTTTGGGATATTTTGTTATCTTCTATTTTGGCAGATTGAACACACAGTTTCTTAAGAGTCTTTTTGTGTTTGTGTGTGTATAGATTTCTGTTCGTTGTTAGGAAAGGGTGTGTGACTGCTAGGTAGTTTAATTTTCATTGATGTGTTGCTGTGGCAGACAACTTGTTAATGCTGGTAGTACGTATTTGTTCTTATTAATAAAATACTTTTCTTCCAGAGGAAAACAAAAGAATTGTTAGATAGAAGGCTTTTGATTTGTCCATTAGAGTAACAAAATTAAGAAATAAGCTCTTAGTGGATAAACCAATAATATGTCCTTCCAAAATCTTTAAAAAAAAAAAAAAAATTTGCTTTCGACTCAACTAAGTCCTTTTCCCATATAGAGGAGGTTGGGTTAAGTACATGAACTCTTTTTTCTTTTGTGTTCTATTTCCCACATCTAAATGGACTGAAGTTTGTGTAACTCTTATGCTGAGTAAAACTCTTTATGCAGAAGTTATTACTTGTATCCTTACCAATAGTGACCAAAGTGAACAAACATCTGTGATTTTGAGAAATTTTTTTTGGGTGGACTACTTGTCCCCTTCTGGACAATGATATTCTACCTTTTGATTTTATTCTCACAAAAGTCTTTGTTTTGTATTAAAGGAAGAGAAAGTGCACAAACTGTTATGTAATTGATTGGAGGAACAATCTCTCTCTCTCTCTCTTTCTCTCGCATGTGTGATCTTGCTCTGTGTGCCCACATACATGTGCATGAGTATGTTGTTGGTATTCATGTGGTTGTTTTGACTTTTGTGCAATAGGTGTGGTGCTACACAATCTGGTGATCTAGGCTCATCTGGTGAAGGAGCACTTGATGGAATACTTGGCTTTGGAAAATCAAATTCTTCAATTATTTCACAGCTAGCTTCATCTGGAAAAGTGAAGAAGATGTTTGCTCACTGCTTAGATGGGAAGAATGGAGGTGGTATCTTTGCTATTGGGCGAGTTGTGCAGCCAAAAGTTAATATGACTCCTTTGGTACCAAACCAGTATGTGTTCATTCTGTCATTTTGATAGTGTACTGTTTTCATTCATTTTATTTATTGTCATCTAAGTGGTATTTTAGCTTGTATGTTTACTAGACAAAACTGGTGTTTTATTTTCATATTTGTTTTCTCATAATTAAGTGCTATTTTGTGTTTTAACTTTTTTTTTTGCTTGTTAGGATGCATAAGCATAGAGAGGGATCATCAGACTTATAATATGAATTTCATTAAAAGCCAATTTGATTAGTATTTTATGTTTTACATAAAATTTGGATTTTCCATTTTTGTTTTGAAAATTCATTTAAAAAATTTAGGCCGCACTACAATGTCAACATGAAAGCTGTTCAAGTTGGCCACACTTTTCTAAATCTTCCAACAGATGTGTTTGAAGCGGGAGATAGAAAAGGGACAATAATTGACAGTGGTACAACCTTGGCTTATCTTCCAGATGTGGTTTATGAGCCCTTAGTAAGTAAGGTATGTGATGTATAAGACTTTCCTTCCAGAGAGTGTCATTAATATTTCCCATACACCAATATGATTATTTTTGTGTGAATATTGTCGTCAATATTAACAGAAATATTTTATTATTAGATTATCTCTCAGCAGAAGGATTTGAATGTTCAAACTGTTCACGGAGAGTATACATGCTTTCAGTACTCAGGAAGGTATGGTGCATGCCATCATGATTTTTATATTATGTGATAATAGCAGAAGAGAACATTTTATATGTTGAAGTTTTTTTATTTATCACATCTTGAATGTTTGAGTAGTTAGGTTAGGATTTTTTTTTTTGGCATGATACATCATTCTAGAGCAAAATATCTGATGTATATATATATATATGAGGTGCTTAAATGCTAACTGGAATCAGATAAGATGAGCACTGATTACAAATCCGGAAAGGATACTTCAGCTGTAAATGTTAAAAAGCATAGAAGTAAATTTGTTCTATCATCAATTTATTCTTTATCTTCTACTTGTTCCTTTGTAACAGATATATACATAATATACTAATATATTTGCTAATTACTGGTGGTTTTTAGTTTTTGGCACTGCTGCTCCTTTATGTTTGTGTTTCTTATCCAAGAATAGAGAAGAATGATTGTGTAGTACAGGATGTTTTCCTGATATTTGTACCTTTCGTTTTTATTGCAGTGTTGATGATGGATTTCCTCCAGTCACCTTATATTTTGAAAATTCACTTTCTTTGAAGGTGTATCCACATGACTATTTGTTCCCTTATGTAAGTATATTGAACTGAAACTTTTTACAGGCTTTTTCCATTCATTTTTTTTTATACAGGTTTCCAGCTTGTTTTTATATTAATTTATTTTCCAACAAAGTGGCTTTGCATTTTAATTTTCTGTGTATATAGTTTACGGGCCCCAGCTAGCATACTTATACAGTATACCTCTGATACCAATTATCAACTTTATTGTTATTTTTTCTTTATAAGAAATAATAATTCTGTAAAAGAAAAGAGATTGAAAAAAAATATATATATATATATAGAGGAAGACAAATTGCCCATAGAAGAGTCCGACAAAAAATTTATCAAAACTAATGAAGCAGAACAGTCAACCCATAACTCCTCCAATCAATATAGATCAAAATAAACGGATATTCCTAAAATTGTTAGGCATTAGAAGCCCATAGACTCCAAAAATCTGTTTTCTGTTACCTACTCTTTCTTCTCGTGTTGGCTTCTATTTCTCTGCTTATGTTGAATTCCCCATTTTCATGATTGCTATTACTTTTACTACAATCTATGATTGTGGATATACAGGAAGCCTTTTGGTGTATCGGTTGGCAAAACAGTGGGATGCAATCAAGCGATAGGAAGAACTTGACCCTTTTGGGAGGTAAACCCTAATAATTTATGTCTCGGAAAGGAAAATTTTCTAATATTTCAGAAACTAAGGAAATAAATTGGTGGTGGAGCCTTTTTCTTTTTTCTCCTGCCCCTCGCCCAATAAACTGGAATTTTGGAAAAGTTTTCAAATTTTTAGCCCTTTGTCTTGGGAATCAAATATACCCCCTTTTCAGTTGAATTTATTCATTGACATTATAGATGCAGGAAATTATAGATGCTCTGCTGAGATGTCAATGTTCATTCTAATGAAACAATTGAACAAAATGTACTAATTAGACCTTATGCTCTTAACTTTCTTTTATTTCTTGTGAAATTTGGGATACTAGAGAATAGTGTTTGGGTTTAGCATAGTAGTACGGTTCCATATGTCATATATGTTCCAACTTTCCCACACTTATGTTTATTATTATTCTTTTTAAAAATTACACTTGTGTTTATATTTAGTATAATAAGTGATTATGATAAAGGTCTTCATTATAAGCTATTATAGTCACTTGGAATTAATCTTCAAACACAAGTAATGACTGATTGGATTCTTGGGTAATTAAAGTTCTGTAGGGTTTAATTGGCATGATATATGATGGTTTTGCTATAAGCAAGACATGAGAGTTGCATGAAATTCATGGACATTTTGATCATTTTAAGTGTACCTTGCAGATTTGGTACTTTCAAATAAGCTAGTCCTGTACGATCTTGAAAATCAGACCATTGGATGGACTGAGTATAACTGTGAGTGATCATTTTATTTTTCATTCTTAATGCATCTGTTTAACTTCTTAATTTCAAGGGTTCTTGCATGCTTGAGTACCCAAAATCCACTATTTGTGATGACAACTTTCTTTCAATACTAGGTTAGTAGAAACCCTTACAGTATTAAAAATAAAAAAACATTTTAGTGCTTGATACCAATTGAGAATTAGGATATTTGCTACTTGGGAAAGTAGACCTTTTTGTAGCCTTAACTAGTTTTAGGCCATTATCTCGACTGGATCTATTATTAATTTCAATGTAGAAAGAGAGTAAGGGGAGATTGTTATATTAACTGTGTCGTACTCAAAATATTTGAAGGGAAAATATTATGGTTAATGACTTCCTATAGTAAACCCTAATTACTTTATACTATTATTGGCTCTAAACTTCAGTATGAATTTCTGTTATCTCAGACTACTCTTTTAGTTTCATACTTAACTGAACTGCTGTCAATCTCTTTGCTAACTTTAGTATATGGTCAATTTCAGGTTCGTCAAGTATTAAAGTACAGGATGAACAGAGTGGAACAGTACATTTAGTAGGTTCTCACTATATTTCTTCTTCCGCTTGCCATTTGAATACCGGACAGGCTATAATCTTCTTGTTGCTAACCATGCTGCTGCACAGTCTAGTTTAGTGAGGAGCAACAACTAAAACAAAATACTGACAGCCAGATTCAAGATAAAGAAAATTAAAAGATAGAGAAAATATAATGAAAATTCTTGTTCAGATATGGTGTATAGAGAGTTGGTGATTTCTGTATTTACACCCAAGGTGAAAAACTTAAGCTAGGATAGAACTTGTGGTCTTGAATCTTCACTCACTCTGGGTTATAGTTTTTTATGCCCATTGTGAATTTGTGGAGATTTATGAGAGCTTACTTGCTTCAAAATGCTTGAGAATATTGTATATGATTTCAAGTCGTGAATTGTGTTGGCTTAGGTCCTGAAAGAGATTTGTACATAATATCCTTGGTATATTTCCTTTCGCAGCTCCTCTGGTGGAGGGCTTTTTTCTAACTGCATGTAAACTTGAGGAGACGGAGGGCTATTTTTTTGTTCAAAAGGAGAGATCATTACTAAAATATCCTTAAAACTATTTTGTTAACATGTACGAAAATGGAAAGTAAATAAACAAAATTGCTTTTTGGAAGCTTATGGCTCATTTGATAACCGTTTCATTTTTTATTTTTTGTTCTAGAGTATAAAGGAAATGAGAGTGAGAATGGGAGTGTGGATGAGATTGATAGAGGATGGGAAAGAGTAACAAAAGTGCAAAAATATATTGTAGTTTTTAGTTTTAGTTTTCACTTTTTTAACTTCTTCCTCTCATCCTCCCCTCTCCTCTTTCCTCACAATCCCGTCTCTATTCTCATTCTCACTTTTATTCTCTCTCTTTTTCCTCTCTACTCTAGCGTAAAAAAAAAAAAAGAAATTGTTATTATCAAACAGCCCTTAATTTTTCAGGTAGCTACAGTTGCTAATTTGGCTGTCGTTACTGCTAAATAGACGCGTACACTGAGATGTATCCTTCTCCATCGTGCTTATAAAATGCAAATCTCCAACCATGTATGCACTTAGAGCACTTCCTGCAGTTTGTCCTTTGCCATGGCAAGGGGGAGGTTAGGGCAGCCACTATTCATGTGAATAGTGGCTGCCTTTGCAAAAGGTTGTGGTGTTTTCACCAATTGTCATGACAACAACTATTCACATGAGATATGATGAGAGAAATTTGTATAGAGTTTGGTGTGGGAAGTGAAAATTATGACAAAGTATTTATTTTTTAAAAAAAATCTTGAATTTTTTTTTTTCATAGATTTTTTTTAAAAAAAATTTGTTGCTAACGTCATTGCTAACATCAGACCCCCGGCTTGAACTTGGGCTCATCTTGCCTAAGGACTGGCCTGGTTTCGTGGGCCTTAGCAGCTGACCTGGCCAGCCCTTGCTGCTGGAAACTGTTTGTGGGCCTAAAACCCCCCAGCCCAAGCGCCCCCAACCCCTCTCAGACCTTGTTGCTGGAAGTGCCCTTAAGGAAGAGTGCTATAATTACAATTGTATGCAAGGAAAATCCTCCATTTAGATTATAAGACATAGTTTGGATCTGCGTAAAAGAAACACTCTGCTTGCCAAGCATTGTGTTAAGCAGCCATAGTGGCTGTGGTCATGTTCACATAGCCTAATTCTCATTTTAGTAGTCCCATTTTCTGCGTATTTAAGTTGAATTTTAGGGTTAATGCCATGTTTAAAGCTTCCCTGGTGGTTACTTTCTGTCCATCAATTTAATTTCTTCGGGTCCAGAGATGTTTTCCATATGTTCTCATGTTTATATACTTAATATTGTTAATTAAGACGAGATTAAGAATAATTCATCACATGGACCCAAAGGATGCAAGACAAAGGAAACTAATTAACTGCTTAATTACCTGGTAGGCCTAATTAATCAAGTCACTCACATTGAAAAGACCAGATTTTTGGATACATGAGATATTTTTGGTGAGAATAATTGAAGGAAAATGTCTGCAGAGGTGCCAATGGCAACCCGCTGTTAATAACACAATCATCGACGCCTAGCACCTTGAGCAGTCTCGGGTTGACCAGAGCCTGAGGAAAGCTTCCACACTTCAAATGAATGTCGATGATTGGGCACATAGGGCACTCGTTATTCACCACCACCATGAACTTTGGAGAGCTTCCAAACCCCACTTGGGTCTGTTGAACTGTTGGAGCTTGACCATTGTTAGTACATTTTTCTCCCCACCCTGCATACATCACATTTAAATTAGCACTTGATATAAGTTGTGTATGAAAACCAAAACTAAATTAATGCTTTTTCTTTGTAGCGATTTTGACACTACGAGTTTAGTTTCTGGCACTCTCGATGCCAAAGGTATAAAAAATTGCTACTTAACCTTTTCTTTTTGGAGAGAGAGAGAGAGAGAGACCATGGGGGATAAGAGACGCAAATGTAAGAGAAGTCCAGAGAAGAAGCTTGAAAGCTGGTTGGCAATGCATTGTGAATTCAAGTGAGGATTATTATGTAACAAGAAGTTTGAAGGGGTGGATTGAACTGGTTGGTTGGTTGGGTTATATAGAGACAATGAGAAGGCGTGGATGGGGTTAAGTGACTTGCAAGATTTTATGTGGTTGTTGTTGTTGTGAGTCTTGTTGTGGAGACAGAGTCACATGCAACTGGAAGAGAAAAAGGGCATTAGGAATAAGAGAGGACTTGAAAAGTTAAAAAGGGAGGGAGTGAAGAGAAGGGAGAGGAGGGTTTGGAGATATTGTACATGGCATTGCCTCCCTACCAAACAACCAGCTTCACATGACCAATGTCAGATTCAGACCCCAAAAGACTGACAGCAATTCCACTGAAATGCAGCAACTCTCTCTCTCTCTCTCTCACTCTCAGACCAATCACATGTTCTGCTTATTTACACTACACTACAGTATAACACGGGTTTGTCTGCGTCAACCTATCTGCATATCGCATCCTTGCCACCCATCAATGACAGATTCAATCATTAGGTTTTTATTAACACGGGATCTTGCTTAAATCTTGCTTTTGTTATAGTTACTGTTAGAATTTTGTGCACATTTACATCGCTCTCTGTGTATATGATATTCTACTTCTGAGTTATACTGCCATGCGATACCGACACTTGAGTTTAACAAGCAATGGCCACCCTAAAAGCCTGAAGAAACCTAAAAGGTTCCAAAATAATCTTAATTAAATTCAGAATCTAATTGGATTCGAAATTATATTAAAACAAAAAAAAAAATTAAAAATAACAACATGCGTAATCAATCCACTTGATGTTCACTTGAAATTCCTGTAAATCCCAAATGCTTTTGTTTCGTAATAACTCTGAACAATTTTGAATTTTATTTTCTTCACGTTTCAGTACTTTGAATTGATTCCCTCTTTATCCTACGTCGTACACAAACTCCACTTCAAGAGACATTGAATCCGTGATATCACCCTGCTGTGGACAGTGGACTGGATCAAGGAAATCCATCCTCCTTTCTCCTTCACGTCACCCAATGAATGATATTCCATTACTTTACTAAAAGCATCTCAGAGTAAAGTCTCAGTGTTCGATCAAATCAAACAACAGCTCGCCCTCTCCTCTGTGCTTCGAAAGTGAAGCAACCCAAACCACTGATTTTCTTTTTTAATACAAACAATAGTCTAACTCTAAACTACAAGGAGGAGCGAGATTTCTAACCTGAGACTACTCTGAGACCCCGTCGCCCTCTCGTCTGTAAGTTAAGGCTATTTTCCACTAGGTAGACCGTTGGCATGGCAACCACCGATCTTCTTTAAGGAATAGGCTTGGTGAAAAAAGGAGAAGAAAAAGTAGAGGGGCAAAAACTAAAATTAGCCAACCAAATTTCATTGGTTAATGTAAGAAAGTTTTTATTTTACTAGTGTCTTTATAAGAGTACACTTCTGTAATTCTAATGTGTTTGAGAATGTAGGGCTGTAAGTCGACTCAATACAATTCAAGCTTGTTCGAGTTTGATTCGTAAAGCTAATATCTCATATGAACCGAGCTTGAGAAACTTGGCATTTGGCTTGGCTCGGGTCATTTAAACCCCTGGATATTAGCTTTTCGTCTATTGATAAGTTATAATGCAATAGGTTTGTTTTGTACTTTGTTTGCCATGAATTTTCGAGCTTAACTTTTAGATTCTAATGGTGTTATCTCAGAGTTTATTTATTTATATTTTTTACAAAAGCGCTATTCTAAACTACTTCAATGTAAGGGGGAGGGGGGGTTTTCAAACTTGGGTGCAATGGGGAGGGCAAACTGCCTTGGTCAACTGGCTTAACCCACATTTGCGTCATCTCACAGAATTGACACACTACATACTTCTGTTACTAAGATACCCTAACCATTAATAAAACGGGAACAACCCTCTCTAAAAGCGTCAGAACTGTCCCTAAGTGCAGTTACAATTGCATCAGCCTAAAATCAGAAACACAATTACAAACAAATAGAAATAAAAAAGTGTAGAAGAACTAGGAAGCACAAGTTTTGAAGAAAAGAAAGAAAAAGAAATGAAATATGAAAGCCTGAAAGATTGGGGGAAAACAAGAGAGATGTCCTAGAAATCCCCCGTACTGCTCTTTGTTTCTGCAAAAATTCCAACATTTTCCTATTCATGTTAACTAAATAGCATTCACTTTTTAAGCAACTGAACTTGTTGAATGAAAAGCACTAGGAATGAAACAAGAAAATTTCAATTAACGAAAATGGACCCCAAGGTAAGCCAAAAAGAAGAGATATTTAGTTATATACCCATTCTTAGAACTAGTGATATAGATAAACCATACACCATTTAATATCCATAAACAAACTCAAAAAATAACAACTAGCCCTATTGAATTTAATTTTGATTATTAAATTACTTTGATATCCTATTAAGTGCTTTGAGATTTTTTTTTTAATGAGATTTTGGGATTAGGATTTGTTTTAAGAAATCAATGGCAGTTTTATAATTTGTAGGAAGTTTGAAGCTTTTTGGTTATGTTGTAAATGGGCTTTGAGTGTTTCTAAAGTCCATTTTATATGAGGTTTTTTTTATTCATAATTCGGGCCTGTATATTGGGTATAACAATGAATTTCCCAATGATTTTCTATTTTATCACTTACACTCCTTTTTAGTTATAAAAAGGAGTGTAAGTGGATAAAATAGGAGAAAAAAGTGGGGAAATCACCACTCTTTCCCAACAAAAAAAAGCACCTCCAAGAGCTAAGAAACCATCCTGAGATGACAACAAATCACTTTTCATTCATAACTTTTGTACTTGCTTTTCACAAAGGTTAATGTAATTATATGAACAATTGGGTCCCTAACCTTACAGCATCAAGACAAATGAGGAAGAATAATCCAGAGTACCTTACTTTATCAGTAAGTGAAATTGAATTTGGTTATGAACCTCAATGACGTCTTCAAATTTACATGCGTGGACCAAGAGGAAGCAGCTTGAGCAAAAAAGAAAAGCTGAATCACTTGATTTTTTGTCATGTCAAAACAAGAGGAAAACCGGAGCTCTACAACCCTGTCTTCCTTGAGATAATAGCAAGTTGTAACAGATTGTTGGGAGTAAACAATCCGTCTCCGAAGTATCTCATGTGAACATATTTTACAACAATAAATTTCTGCAAACAAAAATGGAGGAAATGATCAGTACAAGGAAAGCATTCTCAAAGCAAATGGCGTGGAACATCAACCCCAAAAAACAGAAAAAAAGGAAAAACACCTTGCTGAGTGCTATAATCTGGTAATTTTTCAACGAACAAAGTATGATTGCACTTTGACTTCTATTACGACACCAGCGAAGCTCTTTAATCAGTAGCTTTGCCAATGAGCAAGTACCTCATCAACAGAAAACATCCTCAGGTTTTCTACACATATTACATACCACTTTGGGTACTGCTCCCCCTTATAAATTAAGTACGTCAAGTTCAGATCAGTGGCTTAAAACAATACATTGTCCTTTCACTTTAAAACATAAAAAGACTATGGATCCCCTTTTTGTTTTGTTATTATTTTCTGCTCTAATCCTTTTCTTCCTCTGATACCTTTCTTTTATTTATTTTCTATTCTCCCATCCTAACCTTATTAACAAAATTATGCACCTTTCAATGCATTTGTTTATACTGTTTTATGGGAGATTGGCTGTAGTATATATATGTTGAACATTACACCAAGGCTCCAGTTGGATGGATGATTTGAAAGAAAGGATTTCGATTTGACAATAAGGCTAAATTTTCTTAATTCATAAGATTTTAAACAAACATATCCAATCTTTGTCTATGAGCCAAGGCCTAAGGGCATAACAAAATGTTAACCAGATACACACAGAGCTACATAGTATCAACTCACAACCAATAAGTACTTCACAATTCAGAAAAATGGAAGTTTCTAATGTCTCAGATTCTTACTTAAGGCATGCCAATGGTCCGTGGAGCTAGTGACACATCATCCTCCATTTAAATCAAGGTGAAGGGTTAGTTAAATATGAGGAAAGTGGACCTATCTTGTTCTTATTATTCAAACATTTTCATATACAGTTTTTAATAAAAAAGCAAACATTATTTCTGGCATAAAAATGCAATTTGAATCAGTGAAATGCTAGGAAATCCAGCTTTGAAGGGAGTTAATATTGGGGCACAGGAAAGACCTTACAGTTCACCTACCTTTTATCATTCACCACTCCAATTTATTAACTCACTGCGCGGTGCATAATGCTTTGTTGCTCGCTCTTCTGCTTCAACATCATTAACCACCCCACGGCATCTCGGAAAACCACAATAGCATGCTAGTTGTTCATCAATTGAAAAAAATCTGTGATGTTAAGGAGAAAGTTAGCACCTGAAATGATAAAGAAAAACTGCATACACAGCCAGAATTGAGGATAACCTATAATCGTATGTAAGTTCTTCCCATCGTTTGATGTCTCTCTTTGCAAATATAATTATATGCTCATCATTATTAACACTTATGACTCTTGAGTAGCAATTTGGCTGCACACAAGAAAAGTAAAGCCGGTCAGGAATTAACAAAGTTAAATAAATAACTTTTGGGGAAGCCATCCAATATAAAATCAGTAATCACAATAGCGTAAGCAATTTTAACAATAAAAACTATATGATTTCCACCAATATAAAATGGCAACATAAACCTATGAGTACAATTCCCAGGATCTAAAATTAAGTTCCCCCAATAAATACATGGGTTTAACAATTTGGAGAAGAAAAATGTGATGAAGAAGATAATTGAAAGATCATAATTAATTAAAAAGGTTATATGAGAATGGATCACAGTACAGAACCCTTGACAACCACTATTTTACTTGCCAACATGCAGCCAAAACTACAGGCGAGTTTTTCACCAAAACAATAGACTACAGCAGACATTATGCTTTGACATTGAAGATGATGATCCGAATACAAGTGAAATACAAAATAAAAGAAAATTAACAATGGCAAAAATAATGCATATGGCAATCCTTGAAGGCCAAAAGATTTGCATGCCAAAACATCTTACACAATAGTTTAGGGTTGGTTGTCTCCATATTTCAAAAGACCTTTTATGCCACCCAAAAAGCGAATATTTCTTGAAATGTCTTCTCGAAGAAGCTCAAATGCATTGAATGGAGGAATGCTTTTTTATTTCCCAATCCAAATGTTTTACAAATGACAGCGACATCCACCATTTGTTTCTTCTTTTTTTCTTTTTTCCTTTTTTTTAAACATATTTACTTTGCTAAAACTTCATTAGGGTGAACGTTCACCTTCAGGATTGCAAAGTGATACGCAAATAGGAAAAAGAAAACTTCTAATCTCCAAACTCTTTCATTAGGTTATATCCAATAAGATAGGTAGTTGCTAAAATGCCATTTTTCACGCATTTAGCTTGCTGCTAAAATGTCAATGGTATCATGTCAATCCATGCTTAGATTATGAGTAGCACAAAGGCAATTTGAAATACTTCATATGAGTAAAACTAAATAAACAGACAAGGGTCAGATAATGCTCACTTCACAAGAGTGATTAATCAGGTGAGCAATGCTTCCAGCTCTTGTGGCATCAATTACCCGTTCATCATCAATCCGGAACATATAAGTCCCAGCCCCCTGCATGAGAACAAGTAGATTTTTCCAGTCATTTCTTTCTCAGTTCATATGCAAGCATCAATATATGTAAAAATTCCTAAATGGCAGTTACATAAGTTGTTTATAAGATGCATACAAATGCTAGAAAATCAAAATTTGTAAGTGTAACAAAAATGCATCTAATAGAGATGCCTAATTATTTCAAATCTCTTGAACTTTGGTTGGCAACTCTGACATCTGAAAAAACTTACAAAGACCAAAGGCAGCATGATTCATGTTATCTCACAACAAAATAGAAAAGGACTTGCAAGAGAATAACCCAGATCCCTAACCAAGCCAAACTCTCTTGTGAGAAGGGGTGGGAAGCAAAGTGAGGCTACTAATACAAGATAATAGATCAGAAACTTCGTCAAACTCCCTATCACTGAGATTTCTTCTAAAAGTTAGGTTCCAAGAAACAACCCTAAAAGAAGGAGAAGGCAAGGATGAAATGGTGGCATTATGATTCAATGGGGATCTGTACAGTTCTGGAAATAGTGATTAAAGAATGACTCACCTGACCAAATGTCTTAGTCCCACTCAACAAGATAGGAGCATGGTCTGAAAGAATTGTTAGAAGTATAGTGACTAGACAATCCTAGGGTACAAGCAATCCACTTCCTAGAATCAATCCAGGAGGGATAAATTCAAACATTGTAAAGCAGATGCAATGGAGATGAGAACTCGGCCACCTCGGCCTCATTCAGGTTTCGCCTGAAACTGAAGGTACTAATTCCTAACACCACTTGAGAAGGCCCCAAGCTTGATGCTTTTTTTCTTTTTTTTCTTTTTTGAATAGAAACATTTTTGTATTCAAAATTAGAAAGGATCAAAAGAGAGGACAATTAGAACACAGACAAAAAGAAAGAAGCAATAGCCAGTGAAACAAACGCAAGGCCACGCAACACAGAAAACATAACAGCCAATCAAAAAGACAACCCCTTAAGACATTACAGCCAGCAGATTGCGCATAAATGTAGGATAGGATATATCCTTAAAAGCAGGGGAAGTTGATGCCCAAGGGGCAGCCCAGAACTTCACTCTATCCCATAACTCTACCACTCCCACTACCTTATAATCCTCGAAGATTCTCCTGTTACGTTCCAGCCAAAGGTTCCAGATCACTGCCTGCATCAAACTGCCCCAAAGAATTTTAGCTTTCTTTCCCTTCCTAAAGCATCAAATTTGATGGAATAAAGCTCGACACAACCTTTCAGTATTACCCACACAGTGTTAACTTCCTTCAGTAACATCTCCCACAACTTTAGAGAGAAAGAGCAATGAAGGAGGAGGTGGATGCATTTTCCACAAGCTTGATGCATTTTCAAACAAGTATATACACATATGCATACTCTTTGTGAAGGAAAAGAACTATTTTCATTCCTATTGATCCCACCTTCATCCTTTGGGTATTCTTTGAGGAATAAGAGTGAACTGAAGGTCACTCTAGAAGCATCAAGAAGCCTATTTTAGAATCTCATTCAGTGTAGCCATGTGTGGAGCATACAAGGGGCATTCATCCACAAGGACATGCGGCACAAGTCAGAGGATAAGTCATCTTCTATATGAAGGTGTTGTCCAATATTAAGAAATACCAGTGCCATTCTAGCAAGCACAATCCCGAGCATAAAAGATGATCCTCTATGGTCTTTGTGATGGAGCCCTAGATAAAAGAGAAGTATTTGCTCACACGGTGTTACGCTTTTAATGGCTTACACTAGGAGTCCAAGAGAAAGACTACTCAAGCAAGAGAACAGAAAAATCAAGAGAAGACATAGCACATTGACTTCCTATAGAATTAAGGCCAAATGTACAATTTGGTTTAAGATAAAATCACATAAAGCCTAGTCACTACCATGAACAATTTGAAATCTATTTCGATGTGATTTGAACAATTTGAAATCTATTTCTGATGTGATTTGTTAGGACCAACATAAAATGCATGCAAGCATAAGTTGCAATGAGCACAGCAATGGCTTAGTTACGTAACTTACCACCAATGAATTATATATGAAGTGCTCTCTCCTGTCAGCTACAGGAGGTCTAACAAGTTCACCCGTGTATTCAATCACCTGCAACAGATATGAAGAGATATGATCAGCATTCAAAATTCTCTTCTACAGGTTCAAAATATACAAAGAAAATTACTTTACCATGTCCCCTGCTCTATGTGGGTGCTTAGCAAAGATACCAAAACCATGAATTCCTGATTTTCCTGCAGTTAAAAGTAAAACAAGTTCCAAAAGACTGAATTCAATAACAATAGTTAGGGTAACATATAACACTGAATGACATGGCAGACACTATACAAGCAAGGTCATGAACACATGTAAGATAAAGCTAAAACTCTAAAATTTCAGCACATAAGAATGCATGCTATCTATTAAAAAAAAAAGATTGGTAAAATAACAGGCGCCTACAAATAGCCACATGAGTTTTAACGTACAGCAATTTTCTAAATTGTATGTACATTTATTAAATGTTAAAAGCGTTACAACATGATCCCCAAAAGACCTAATTATCTACTTCTAGCTTCAAAGAAGAAACAAAATTCTATTATGAATACCAAAGAGTGAACCAAAGAACCAGATGGTAGATTGGTGAACATAACCAGAATTGAACATAAATAGGACAAACTATATTTACATACAACATGCTTGGAGGTTTTTTAAGGAAATTCAGATTCACGAGTAAAAAACAGAAAAACTATATCTTACCAAATGCTAGTCGTTTCCGAAAGGTGTCCCTCATGTATTTATACTTCTCCGCCATAGAAAGTATGTCGTTAGGAGCATCAAGTTGAGAGGCTTTCATCCTTTGAAGGTTAGAGCAGAACTTAGAACCAACGACACCATTGGGAGGCCGTGAATTACTTGACAGTTGGTGTTGGCTGTAACCACCAACTAAGTAAGGCTGGTTCTCAACAAACAAACGCTTTAAGGATGCAGCAGCTATGGCTTCAGGTTCTTTTCTCCCTCTTCTACAGAAGTAGTTGTATGGCTCTGCCCAAGCATTGGAATGAGAGAGTAAAATACAAAGTTTATTGAATTTATTTTGAAATTCCTTAGTTGAGTATCTATATCAATGATAGCCAATAAACTAAATGAGCATTCATGGAACATATTTGACAAGACAAACAAGCAGAACCAGTCATAATCAACTCTGACTCCTGAGAATGATTTTTTATTTTATTTTTTCTAACAGGAAACAAAGATTTTCAATAAATTGAGGGTGGTAACCCCAAATAGGCATCACACACTATGTCGTAGAAGTCTGCAAGAATAAATAAACAATTATGCCCCAGCTCATGGCTACATAGTACGATCTCCCTTGGTGCAAAAACTATAAATAATTTAAGCAAGACGAATCTTCCCCACAACATAGAGACTGGAACCAATACACACAAAGTACACAACAAAAGGTGGAGAAACATTATAATTCATAACACCATATCTGTTAAGTGTACTAAAAGCAACGTAGAGATGTAAACAAACTTGTGAGGTAATTTACAGCAGGATTACTAAAAATACAACCCAGGAGCATACTCACTATACATTTACATACCAGTACGAGCACATCCAGAAGGATTGGATGGCGGAGTGTAGTCTGAGCATCGACGCACTGTTCGGCCAATACGGTCATCAGCAGCTGAACGATCATTAGTTGGCTGCCTATGCTTCTTGCAAAAGGAAAGAAGGCGGATACACTGATCTTCTTCATCATCTTCTACAGAAAGTAGATGCAGCCGGTCCTCATCCTCAAGCTTCGTAGTAATAAAAATAAAATATAAAAAGAAATTCAGGACAATTTGGGCAAACAATTCTAGCCATAGCATTAATTAATACATTTAAGAATACAAAGTACTATAAAACCAATACATGAAGACATCCAGCAAGCTGTTGAAACAATACAGAGTTTAATATAAAAACAATAATGTCATGTGAAAATGAGGAAAAAAAAACTACCTCAACACAAAGACCAGCAGCTCGTGCACAAAGTGGATGGTATGCCGCACAACAGGTATTGTTTGAACACTGGAAAGAAACAGAAAAGGCAACAAAAAAATAAGAAACAGTTATCAAGGAATTTTCATACCAAACTGTATACATTTAAGAATGAAAAATAAATCAGGAAGATACCAAGATGTATACATGTAAGTAGATAATCATAGAAGAACATCAAGAAATTTCTAGCTTAGATGCTGCAGTCATATATTGGAAACGAACAATGACATTGATACATTTTTAAGCTTTTTCAGTAATATTCTAAAATGGATTAGAAATAAATGTTTTTTTTTTCCTAAGACAGACTAAGCGTCCCAGATATATAACCCCAAATAAAGAAAATTGGTAACTAGCAAAAGTGTAAAGATTCTACCAAATGCTCAACTTTGGAGCATTCATTAAGTTAATTCTTTTACCAGGACCAGGTACCCTGTCTTCTTCAAAAATGTAAAACTAAATAAAGCAGACTGATGACCACCATATGAGTAAAAGGTTCAAGAAAGCCCTCAATATGAATCATTCATTAAGTTCATTTCCAAATAGGCAATGAAAAAATGTTCAACTTTTGACTCCCGGCATGTTGCAACAAAATCTACAGGCACAGCGTACACTCCAGATCTAATTGCAAAAAAATTCTCCAATCTCTAAAGAGCAGCATCAATTCTCGCTTCATGGCAATATAAACAATCTTTGCATGTAAAGAACACAACGGATATGTACTTGCGTATTGGTAATGCCTAATATATTTTTGTAGCAAACACCAAAATGTTCTAACTTGGTTATATTAAGTTGAACTGACTTTGTCATAACTATACTGATATACTTCTTCCATCCATTAGCTTTCTCTTTTTGCCTTTTTTTTTTCATCATGTTTCTATTTTTTATACTTCCCTTTAAAACAAAAGAGTGGTTCAGAACCAATAAAGCAGAATAAGCATTTCCCCTTGAAAACTGTTTCAGCATCATAATAGTAGCCTGAAACAATTTGACTAATCTAAATGAACTTACTTGAATACAGGCTCCATAAGAAACTCCACAGATAATACATAATAGCTTCCAACGGTCCTGTAACAAAACAGGAGATTAGTGGAAGCAGGAAAATCTTGACATAAAGGTTTTGGCAATTTTCATTCCAAAGGATAAAAATATATATGAGACCACTGCCATAAACAAATCCTCACAAGATAAAGATAAAAAAGGTGACATATGTCAAGGAAAAATGAGGGTGAAGGGGAACAAAGGAAGGAGGCCATAATGGTGTGGAAACATAAAAAGTGAAAAAGGAAACACCTTGTTGATTCTACTAAGCCCATCAATTGGCTCCATTCTCTTCACATCAGATAGGCAGGTTTCTGGAATATTTTCAGAGCATTAGAAAAAATAAATAAATAATTGAACGATCAGAAATGAAAACTGTGTTTTCATGAACCTGGTATCCATATGGCACAAGCCAGATGAGCCCAGCGCCCATCAGTTGTAGGCTTCATTGCCCCCCCTAGAGGAAAATCAGTTCAATAAATTAATAACGTGAAATCCATGGCATTAAAAAGGTAGACTCTTAATTATTTCTAACTACCTATTACAGGACAAAGGCAGCAAGGCGGTGCAGGTTCAGGAGCCCCAGGCCGACATAAGTTGCATAACCATAAGACGCCACCAACAGGTTCCAGTTCTCCATAGCATCTTGCATGGACCTAGGAAAACATTATTTCTTCTGGTGAAACCAATAACCAACCAGGAAAGGTAAACACGTAACAAAGTAGAGAAAGAAGTGTTTCAAACAGCCTAGAAAAAGAAACTTGGTTGACTAAAGCATATACGACAAAATCAAACTTGAATTTGATAGTTTAACCAAGACCACAGTAATGTGATCCCCAGCATCAGAAAAACACTTACCATCATTCTGCATTTGTCACACTGCAGGAACAAGTTGTTTTCGTATTCCTACAAACAAAACACCAATTAGCAAAACCCATAGGGAACTAAGTTTAAACGAACTCCCACCCAAAAACAAAAACACAGAAACTTGCGGAAAAAGGAAAAGGAAAAATACATATAGTCTATCTTTTAAACAGTCAGTGATACAATATGACAGGAAAAAACATTTGCATCCACCTCATCCATGTGGCAAACACTACATTTATCGAGGTCCTTCCAGTCCACACGAACAGGTCTGTAACCAACAGGAACATCTCGATATCTTCTAGAGGCTAACTTGCACTTGGGTAATTTTGAAGAAAGCTTGGATTTTATTAACCCCTGCAAAAACGCCAGGTGTTTATATTAGGCTAGAAATCACGGAACATGGGAAGAAGGAACAGTTTATGGAGCATTTCAGAATGGCATGGGCTTCAACAATTAACAAGATGGCAGCCAATACCAAATGAGTAAAACTCAGCAACAGAAAGATTTTCCAAATCCTTATTTGACACTTAATTCTGTTCATCAGAGAGACGAGCAGTACAAACTGATGAACATGCTTGAAGATTACAAATTATAAAAATCATTATTAAGAAAACTATTAGATGATTTTTCTCTCTTTGATAGGAAACAAATTTCATCAAGAGAAAAAGAACAGATCAATGGACAAGATGTCCACAGGAGCAAAGAACAAGAGAACTCTAAAACATCACCAACAACCTTAAAACGCTATGAGATTATATTATTATCATCATTTTATCAACAAAATGTCAACTTTTGCTTTAAGTAAACCCATTAAGAAGTTCATGTGAATGATTGTATATATTGACACCAAAATAATTAACAAATTGAGGAATGTCATTCAAATGTTTGTAAGATGGTGGATCAGCCTTGATAATAAATTCAGCAAGACAACCATAAAACATAAAATTAATATTTGACTGAACAAATAAATAAAATTGACATTATAGCCCAAGAAAACATGAAAATACATCGCTGTATCCACAAATGTATAACAGTAGAAGAAACCTAGTAGGTCTAATGCACAGCTGAGCTTAGGTACCTGAATAAGTTTTGCAACTTCAGGTATAGAGAAACCAAACATATGAGAACCAGATTTATAGGTCCCTTCCAATCCACGGTCAGCATTAGCATTAGAACCAACCAATGATGTGTTTTGTGTTTTCCTTATCCTCTTGTATATTTTATTCCAACAAGCTGATGGTGTAGATCCCTTAAACTGGAAAAAATAGGGGAAAGGAAGATACATAACAGAACAATATCAGCATATCTTCATTCCAGATACTCTAGTACTGTACATCCTACTCCTGTGCTCAATAAAGGAATCACAAAATAGAAGGCAAAACAAATAACAAGACAAATATGTCCTTTTATTACAAACTGAAAAGGCAGTGCTCCATAAGTAAGAAAGCTTACACATCCATTCTCTCAAATGGATATTACTTTCTAGATTACTTATATCAAAATTTATGGGGGAAAATAAACAGTAAATATGTATTCTGGATTATAATTGTAGACCATAATTTATGAAAATTTAAACTAAGGAATGATAAGTCCCTTATCCCTTAATCAGATGCCTCACCAGTTTACATACAATAGGATTAAACGGAGGAGAATATAAGTGTTTACTATAATTCAAGAATATGAGCAAGACCACCCCTATAGTAGTAGATGGAGGTATCATTACAGCTTGACAGGTGATGACACTATAAACAAAAAAGAATTCGTTGGGAACTCTAGAGACAAGATCCACATAAACATAAAATGAAACAAGTACATGGACCGCAAAGAACACAACCACTGCTAAGAAAGTAAAGAATAATTAAAATTACAATGCATGAATATAACATAAGTATACTTTGAGGTACAAGTTGATCAACTTCTGAAGGATGTTAAAGAAACAAGCACAAACTATCAAATGCACTCAAAATGGAAACTAGAGAAAACCGAACCTGCTCTCCTGTATCTAATGTCACTTTGAACAGAGGTCGAATCTTTGATTCGGTATCTCTCAACACCTCCATCTTATATAATGTACGTACAGTTGGATCTGACCAAAATATTTATGAGAAAGAGAGATTGTTATTAGAATGATACCATTGCAATAAAATATAGCCTTTGAAACTCAACATAAAAGAGAGAATAATCTAATATGAAAGGCTATATATATATATATATATATATATATATATATATAATAGAGAGAGAGGGAGAGAGAGTGTGTGTGTGTGTCCACCTGTAATTGAAGTAAACTTCCTCAAGGCAGTATAACCTTCAGGCCAAATGTCTTTCTCATCCCGAAAATATTCTGAGTCCCTGACAAACTTTCCTGCAAGAAACTCCATATGGTGATGAATAGAATGGAAGTCTCAAAAAACCAACTGGTAAACTCTTTATACAGAATTAATAATAATAAATAAACTACCAGATCTTAAAGGAAAATTTCATAGGAAGGATCGAAATAAATCAAAATTTCCTGCAAGAAACTCCATATGGTGATGAATAGAATGGAAGTCTCAAAAAACCAATTGGATAAACTCTTTATACAGAATTAATAATAATAAATAAACTACCAGATCTTAAAGGAAAATTTCATGGGAAGGATCGAAATAAATCAAAATTTCCTGTCTGAAGATCTCTAAGTAAATTGAATACTAAAAACAGAAAGACAAAAAATAGCCAGCAACAGCATCCTTTTCTCATTTTTTTTTCAAGAGAGAGAGGTGTGGGCTACAAAATGGAAATTAACCTTCCCTCTCCCAACCCCCCACCCCCTCACATAGATTGAACCAAAGACCTTCCCCTTGCTAGGGGGAGAGTACAACTTTGGCTACATTTCCATTCATGGTGTTTCCTCACAGGGTTGGGATTCAGAAAGATCTAGCTTTGAAGAATGAAAATGCATTCATCAATTATAACATCAAAATGTAGACAATACATGGGAACCGTGAAGTTTATATTATGCAATGTCAATGAAGAAGTACAAGACTACAAAGAAGTACCTAGGTTTGTTATCTGCAAATCCCCGATCACGTACGGAGAAGTTCCAAGGCGATCCAGTGTCCTCAGAATCCCTACATCATCCAAACATCCTTCACCAGAATCTGCACTCACTTCATCTTCTCCACTTACACTTTCACATTCATCAATGTTAATTCCATTTTGCAGCCGTAGCATTCTTCTTGGAAGCTTTTGTTCATTGAGATACCTGATGATAACCAAAAGATTTGACTAGTTGGTACTCAGTTATGCAATAATTAAGGTCTTCATATTGCATTGTTAAACAAAATACCTGAATCTTACAAATGTTTGGAGCAAATCTGATTGAGGCAGTCATATCCAGTGAAAGTTACAAAAAGTGAAGTGCGGATATTCAAATATTATCCATTTAAATGTCATAGCCTCCAAGTCCATAGGTACACATGATAATGTCTCAAAAACATACACTACTTACACATTAACATTTATTAGAGTTAAGTACAAAATTGTCTCATGAAAACTATGCCACCTAGGTGATTATATATTTGCACATCATAATGAAAGCATGCGAGATACTCCAAAGATGCTTGATTTGTGATGGACGCATGGCCATGTTAAAAAATATAAATTATGATGTATGCATGATCATATTAAGAAATGACATTAGATGTATGATTATAAATTTATGAGTTCAACAACATGAAAAAACTAAAAGGTCATGTCAAAAATGATATAAGATTACATTTTTGCTTCTTCCAAGCTTTTGATGAATCCAGGCTTCTTGCACTTCAAATGGAATGAAGAAAGAAGTCCTTTGAGAAATGAGATTGCCTGTTTCACTTTAATCCTGTATAAATCACAACAGAAAAATGGTGAGTTCGGATTAAAAAAAAAAGGGGGAATTCAGGTATGGTAAGTGCACTAAGATAAATAAAATCTCCTCAAAATGTCAAAGAATCCCAAACCTTGCAAAGTCGTGGGTTCCAAAAAACTGCACTGGAACTGATCGTCCTCCCAAACTTTTGGTTAAGCCTTTACGATCTCCAATAAGGGATTCATCCACAACTATTGCTGGCCACATAGCATAACCTGCACTACAGCAGTTGAAAGTAGTTTGTGTGAAATCGAATATTTGAAATCACCAGTTGGTGCAAAATCAAAGAAATGAAAAATAGATGTATAACAGTGGAAGAAACTTATAACTCATGTAACTGAAAATTTATCTCTATGATCACCAGAACCTAATAAGTCTTCTAAATAAAGCCAGGTAACAATCCGGGAAGATGAAATGATCCAATACCCAAAGTATGACACTTTCAATTTAAAAAATAAAATAAAATAAAATAAAAAGTTGCAAATCGATTCTGCAGATATTTGAATATATCTCTATTCACAAGGAAGCCATTCTGTAGGAGTTTTGATTTGGACATAGCATGTTATTTGCTTCATGTTTCTAGGACTGATTTTGATGAGCACTATTGATTCTTTTTGTAGCTTTTTTTTCTTTCTTTCAGTAAAGGTTTCTGATTCTTATCCGCAAAAACAATATATACATACATAAAACACAAAGAAAACCAATCATTTGCAGCGAGATTATGTAAGTGTACATCCTATTAGTGCATAAATCATAAAAAGGTATATCCCTCTCTGTGCTGAATTGCTCCTACAGAGATTTTGGCCTGTTCTTACACCATTGTGAAATGGCAGAAAATTACAGCACTTTTGCATGGATAAGGAAAATTACAGGCAGAAAACTAGCCTGTTAGGTCCAAGATACAATCATAGACAAAGGTTTTTTTTTCCAACACAAGCAAGGGGTTTACAATATGAAAACATTTACACCTTCATCTAATTGGTTTATTATATTTGGACATACTCTTGCTCAGGCCATAAGAAAATTAAAAACAAGTGAAAACAAAATCAAAACAGTAGATTAAGCACACACCTGTAAGCTTGGCCCATATGATATCCCCAGGCTCTAGTTCTTGGCAGTCATCCAAACTCGCAGCCAACACAACCATCTCATTATAATCATAGACATCATTATCCATACTCCTCAGACTGTAACTCAAATTCAAACTCTCCATTTCTTCCCGAGAAATATAAAATTTGATTCTCTCATTTGATAGAATCAAATCTTCCTCATCACCATCTTCATATTCAACCTACATTGCAAAGTTCATAAGTAATGGCTCCAACAAGTTTGCAAGCAATGCCCTAACTTTTGCATACTCGGGCGCTCTCAACAACATAAGAACGATCAAACAAAGAAGAGAGCACGGAAATGAATAGTCATACTTGATGTCTATTAGTGTCAGAGTTGTAACCCACAATGCGACCAGAATACGAATTAGCATCCAATGGCCAATAGACCTGTACTTAACAAGAAGCAAAGTTTCAGAATTTCCTACAAGCACAGCAATGCTATGCTCACATCCTCAAAAACAACTTTAAAAAATGTCAAAAACAGCTTACAGAGTGCTTGCCTTGCATTGTAATCCAATAAAAGTTTTAGGATCAACGTCGCTGAAACTCAACCTGTTGAAAATCAACCATTAACACTTTCTCAAGAACCAATTGTTTAAGAATTGAAACCCTTTCGACCAAAAAAACAAAGAAAGAAAGAATTGAAACCCTAAACTAAATACATACCCGACCCATTTCTTCACAGAAGAAGGATCCGAAAGAATTTTCTCGCAGCTAACAGAAGAATTCCGCTTCTTCAGCCGCAATTTCTCTCCATTTTTACTCCTATCGAGTTTATGATTGCTGCGAGAATCTCTCAATCGAGGCCCGTCCAAATTACACAGAATGCTAGAATCAACCCCCAATTTCAGTAACTCGTTAATCCCGAGCTTCCTCTTCTTCTTGTCCAAACCCCTCTCAAATTCGTCATCTCCATCAGCCTCCTCAATCTTCACCGCCGCCGCTGGGGACTCATTCCGGGCCACCAAAGCATCGAAGAACGAGGAGCTCCGTTCGTAATGGCGGGGCCTCTTGGCGCGGCGCGAGTAGACATTGACAATTGAGGGTTTCGGGGAGGGCTTCTGGTGATTCTGATCGCCATCGTCGAAGTGATTGAGCTTGCGAGCCTTGACCTTCTTGGACATGACGTTGGAGGACCCGCTGGCGCTGACGCAAGGCGACGTGGCCGAATACACGTGGTCCAGGGAAAGGTAGCGGAGGGGCGTGGAGGTGTGGATGTCGATTGAGGCGTCGTCGTTTTGGTGCTTTTGGGGAAATGCCATGAAGAAGGGAGAGAGAGCAAAAGAAGGGGGGCTTTCTCGCTTTTGCTCTCTCTCTGTTTGTGTATGTGTGTCTCTGTGACTCTGTTTGCGTGATTAGGTTAGGGTTGGGGTTTTAAAGAAAGAGGACAGAAAGAAAGAAAGAAAGGAGACGGATCTGTCAGTCTGTCTCTGCGGTTTTTGGAGGGAGGGTTTTGATCCCAATTATCAGTTTCCCGCCTGCAGTAGGGAGAGAGGGAGAGAGAGAGAGAGAGATGGAACCACTGAAACTGAGTTAAAAGTGTACATTTCATTATATACGTAAACCATAAAAATAATTTTAAAATAAAAGACGTGGATTAGCTTCTTTATAATATCACTTTTTCGAGAAAAAAGATTTTGAAATTATATTATGAATTATCTGTTGACATGGAAAATTAAATTTATTCTATAATTCTTACTCCGGAACAGTGTTAGTTAAACAATGATCTATTTTACAAATTTGAGCATATGTAATTCTTTAATTGGATTGTTTTGATATGGCAAACATTTTCTATTTAGTAAGAATACCACAACAATCAAGTTATATTCTTGTTTTTATAAATTAACAAAATTTATTGTATTTCCTTGAGTGTAATTTGATTTTGTTAGCAAAACTATGATGTTGTTAGTGTAATTTGAAAGGTTCACCATCTTTTTAATCTTAAAGCATCTACAGTTGGGAAGTGTAAATTCGGAGGTGTAAAGCCATTTTTACATCTCCTTTGACCTTCCGGAGATGTAAATATTATTTTTGCTCCAATGAGTCGGATGCATATTCAAAAATGTAAATTCGATTTTCTTGTATTAATTCATTTTTTGTGTTAATTTTTTTTATGTTATTATTTTTGTGTGTTAGGTTTAATTATTTTTCTAAACTATGACGTAAAAATTTTAAAATTCTGATAAGATATAATTTCATTCCATATGATGTAAATAAAATTAATCTAAACCGTCGGCTTTGATATGGATTTATTTTTCACCATTAATCAGTGTAATTGTTAGTTTCATATTTCAATTTGAATGAAATATGGCCATACATTAGAGAGTTGTTGGAGAAGAACTTTGTACATTTGCATCATTTTAATAACTTTCTCATTTTAATAAATCTCGTCCAAGCCCTGGCCCAACCATTTTAATAACTTCCCTATCATTTAGGCAGCTTTCCTCTCTCATCTCTCTTGGGTTTTCTATTATAGGACCCACTTGGCTGGGTGTAAAATTAGATGTATATTTGCATCTTTTTTCCCATATCATGGCTATGATGTACATTTATAGCCGTATACGCCTCCCCATTACAGGACATTCCGATAACCAAATGTGTATATTTGACATACACCTCTATGCAGGGGCGGACATATTAAGGCGCAAGGAGGTACAACACCTCCACTCGTCGGAAAAACCATTGTAGGTGCTTTAAATTGCCCCTTTGTTCAACTGGTGTACAGATTATCTCATTTCCATTTTGTCGTTTTACTTTTATTTATTTTTATATTACTCCATTTACTTACGTTTACAATGTAAATAAGGATGTACCCCCCATTTAGATTCAAATAAAAATAGTAGAAAATCAAATTCCCACCAAATCAAAATATGAAAATTCGGTTTTAGTGCAAAATACTATTTAGGCTAAAAATGATGGCTCATTAAGTCAATATATACTTCATACTAAAATCTCATAAAATCAAGTTTTCTTATTTGATGTATAAGGAATAAAAGCCGCCAAAAATTATCTTGAGAAAATGATTATTCCGAAAAACCATTTTTCATACTTGGTCAATATTGCACCTCCGCTAAAAAATTTCTGGATCCGCCAATGCCTCTATGTACATCTTACCATTGTGGATGCTCTTAGAGCTCACGAAACTTCCACATTTGAGGCATTTTGGGATGAATAAATTGACCAGGGATTTTGCATTTAAGTGAAGAGCACGGTAACACATGTATCTAGAAATGGTTGTCTAGTTTAAGGAAATGCAATCAGAGCCTTCTGGATTGAAGTAAAGACAAGTTTCCCGCAATGGGAAAATGATCGTCGAGCTTTTGAAGAAACAAGTCATTACCACCCAAATTAACCTATGCAACAACTCCTAGAAAGTCCTAGCTATAAAAACAAACAAAATCATAAAAAGTAGAAATCTCATTCCCTTCTTATACCCCATCCTCGACACTAGCTAGACGAACTAGCTTTCGTTTGTCAAAAGCTACAAAGTTATTTTTCGGACTCAAGCATGCCAAACAAGTAAGTAACTCAGTACATACCTCGTTGAAGCGATCATTTAAATTTGCAAGTTGCCCATCAAATACATGAATAAAGATCTCCACATGATAACGATGATAATTTGTCTTCATTGGAGCATTACGCCGTGATCTCCCTGGAATTACATATTCCTCATCTATGGTAGGAACTGTTGTAATAACCCAAACCCAAAATTAATATTTAATTATTAATTTATTTGAGAAAAAGACAAAAATACCCCTAGAATATTTTATTAGTTTAAAAGTTGGCTTTTTGACCAGGAAGGAATTTGGGGATTTTAATTGTACTGTTGCGTAGAGCGCGACGAAACGAGTTCGTAGACATGTAGTGGACTCAAATTGGAGTTGTAATGAAGGAGTTACGATCAAAAGAAGTTCAGTGGCATAACCGTAAATATTTCAAACTTCAGTTTATATAAACTCAGAAATTTCTGGGTTTCGAGGGGCTCGACCAGCCAGTTTCCCGGGGCGATTTCTCCCACCTCCGGTCACCGATTCAGGCAAGACCGGTCACGTTAGAACCACCACACTTTCCTCTTCCAGTCCCAGCCCATCTCAGTCTCGATCTGCCGTCGTGATAGCCGGAAACCGCCACGAAAGCAGGCGGTTTGGACGATTTTGTGAATTTCGTGGAGCTCGTTCTCCCTCCTCCGGCCATCGTTTCAGACGAGTGAGGTATGGTTTTCTAGCTATTTTCCGTGCTCTAGCTGCTGGTTGGGTAGAATTTCAGAAATTTCCAGCGTAGATAGCTCGATTTACGAGCTAGGTTTCAACAGTTTTCGGGTCACTGTTCCGGACCACTTCCGGCCAGTTTTTGGGGTAGGTCCAAGAACAAAAGTGGTTCCAAATAGGGTGTTATACCTAGAATAGGAGTCTTGAGCTTAGATGTTGAGTTTTTCTGGCAAGGCGTTATCGCTTAGGACACCCACGTGCTGCCGACGCGTGTGGCGGCACGTGAGCAGATTGGTCGAGATCCCATTTAGTTCCAGAATGATCCTTGGGTCGTCATGAGCGCGTAGAAATTCGCGGATCTTAATTCGGATACCGTTTGAACCCCGAACGGATCTCGCCTAATATGCGATTTCCGGGTTCTATATGTTTGAACCGTTGGATCGTAGTCAACTTCAGGTATGTTGATCTAGGTTTTTCCAGGATCGTATAGTATTTGGCGGATCGTAAAACGGAGTCCCGGATACTCATAAGCGTCAGCCCTAGAGTATGTTTTGCGATAATTGAACCGATTCTGGTCGGCGGTGAAAGAACTACGTGTGGCTTGATCCCTCGAAAGAATGCGTAGGCAGCCTCTGATTCCCAGCGCAGCCACGAGATAGGGCCCGAGTTTGTGTTATCGCTTCGGGCATTTTGGTCATTTACGACCCACAGGCACTATGTGTCGATTTTGCGAGTTTCGACCGGATTCCAAAGTGGAATTTCGGTCAAGTCGTTCAATTGGTATCGAGCATTAGGTTAACTTCCTGTAGACACTGCATTACATGTGCATCCGTATTTTCAGAATTGCTGGACAATTATTAGGTTGTTTTATTCTAATTGTTATTTCAATTGTTATTTTATATTGTTATTTTATTTATTGCATTGGTGTGACGGAGAAAACAGATATCCAGAAGGATTTGAAAAATTTGTTAAGGTTTTCATTTGAGAAACTTGTTATACATGTTATTATATGCTTATATGTCGAGAACTGAGGTTTAGCAAGATCAGTATTTAATTATCTATATTTGTTCTTATGATTAATTGTGTTGTAAGGGTATAAATTTATTATTGGAATTATATGCTCAGCAGAGAGTAAGGTGGTTAACCAACTAGCTAAGTAGTTGATGCATATATTCAGGGGTTGAAAAGGAAGAAATTTAATTTTTGGTTTTCATCAGATTTTGGTATATATAAATATATGTATATAATTATGTATATATGAATATATTTTAAGCTCAGTTGAACACCAATTTATTGGAAGTTGTGAAAATAGCAGATTATGGTTTTCAAACCCACCGTGAGGGTACCCCCCGTTGCCTTGAGACAGTTATTTTGCCCCATGAGTTCGGGGCGCTGAACCGTGTGGTGCCGATGTCTGATCGATTATTTTGCCCCACGAGTTCGGGGCGCTTTGACCGTGTGGTGCCAGTTGCGGCTCGGATTGAGAGGTTGTCTCGAGACCTGCCAGTTTGCGGATCGGTGACTACGGTCCCCGAGTCCTGCCGATTGCGGCTCGGGTTGACTTTGTGTCACCGAGACACGCGGAGGAATTGACGGATAACAGGAATTGTGGAATATCAAGAATTGTGGATCGGATATAGAATGCGCCTAGGTGGAGAGGATTTTATACAGTTACCATTATTTTCTTAAGCATTACATCTATATATGTATATATACACACACATGGTTACTTATGAATTTTAAATGAGTTCGATGCAAGTTTATTCAAAGTTTGTTTATTTCATTTTATTTTCATCCAGGGTGCTTTAAGTTATCTTATTTTATGTTATTTAAATTGTTGATAGTAATTTTTATTGTTGGTTATGATATTAAACAGTTCAAGTATTTCTAGCATATTTTGCCCCACGAATCTTACAGTTATCCGGACCGTGGGAGCGAGAATTGCGGATCAGTTGACAGATGTCTCCGAGTCCAGCCAGGATTACAGAACATGATGAGTTATACATTCAGTGTTTTTCAGCAGAATTACTATTTGATAAGTCATGCATGAGTCAGGATGTTTGAGATTGTCATAGTATCATTGCTAATCTAAAAGTTGACATGAATTGCATTAGTAGATCGAATTATTTGAATTGTTGTGGCCTGATGCCAAAATATTATGATGTTTGATTACTTGAATATGATTTGATGCATGATGGCAGATGAGTTATATAAATATACATACTTGTTTTACAGGTAGAATGTTTTGGGGAATGTTCAGTTTCTGAGGAGATTGCGAATTTTTAGAAGTCACATGAATTTGATTAATTTGATTAAAAGGGCAAATTAGTCTTTTGTGCCCAGCATTAGCAGTGTCGGACACTCATAAATAATTTTAGCTAAATACCAGATTAATGGCAGTGAGTTTTAAGTTTATTAGAAATTCAGTTAATTAACAGATCTTTTCAGAGTTTTATATTTCCTTAAGCCAGCACAAGTATTCATATATAAATGTGTGGCCCTCAGATTTTATTGATTACCCTATAGATACAGTTATTGAGATGCAAGTAGTGAGTACAGTACTAGAGGGACAGACTTGAGAACCCCGGGTAACAGATGTAGGCTTAGTACCCATCACTCGAAAAGGTGAGGGTAGACAGATATAAATAGGTTGCTCTCGGATTTTATTATTTGAATTATAGATGCAGATACTCAGACTTATAGTTACAAACGAGTAGCAGTTGTGGGTCCAGTACCCTCACTCCCCTCCGTTAAAGGAAAGTAAATTTCGAGGACGAAATTTTTGTAAGGGGGGTAGATTGTAATAACCCAAACCCAAAATTAATATTTAATTATTAATTTATTTGAGAAAAAGACAAAAATACCCCTAGAATATTTTATTAGTTTAAAAGTTGACTTTTTGACCGGGAAGGAATTTGGGGATTTTAGTTGTACCGTTGCGTAGAGCGCGACGAAACGAGTTCGTAGACATGTAGTGGACTCAAATCGGAGTTGTAACGAAGGAGTTACGATCAAAAGAAGTTCAGTGGCATAACCATAAATATTTCAAACTTGGTTTATATAAACCCAGAAATTTCTGGGTTTGAAACTCGACCAGCCGGTTTCCGGGTGATTTCTCCCACCTCCGGTCACCGATTCAGGCAAGACCGGTCACGTTAGAACCACCACACTTTCCTCTTCCAGTCCTAGCCCATCTCAGTCTCGATCTGCCGTAGTGATAGCGAAAACCGCCACGAAGCAGGCGGTTTGGGCGATTTTGGAATTTCGTGGAGCTCGTTCTCCCTCCTCCGGCCATCGTTTCAGACGAGTGAGGTATGGTTTTCTAGCTATTTTTCGTGCTCTAGCTGCTGGTTGGGTAGGATTTCAGAAATTTCCAGCGTAGATAGCTCGATTTACGAGCTAGGTTTCAGCAGGTTTTCGGGTCACTGTTCCGACCACTTCCGGCCAGTTTTTGGGGTAGGTCCAAGAACAAAAGTGGTTCCAAATAGGGTGTTATACCTAGGATAGGAGTCTTGAGCTTAGATGTTGAGTTTTTCTGGCAAGGCGTTATCGCTTAGGACACCCACGCGCTGCCGGCGCGTGTAGCGGCGCGTGAGCAGATTGGTCGAGACCCCATTCAGTTCCAAAATGATCCTTGGGTATTCATGAGCGCGTAGAAATTCGCGGATCTTAATTCGGATACCGTTTGAACTCGAACGGATCTCGCCTAGTATGCGATTTCCGGGTTCTATATGTTTGAACCGTTGGATCGTAGTCAACTTCAGGTATGTTGATCTAGGTTTTTCCAGGATCGTATAGGATTTGGCGGATCGTAAAGCGGAGTCGGATACTTCGCAAACGTCAGCCCTAGAGTATATTTTACGGATAATTGAACCGATTCAGTCGGGCGGTGAAAGAACTACGTGTGGCTTGATCCTCGAAAAGTGCGTGGCAGCCTACGATTGCGCAGCCACGAGATAGGGCCCGAGTTTGTGTTATCGCCTTCGGGGCATTTTGGTCATTTACGACCCACAGGCACTAAGTGTCGATTTGCAGTTTCACCGGATTCCAAAGTGGAATTTGGGTCAGGTCGTTTCAACTGTAATATCATGTTTGTAACAAAACGAAAATACTTGCTCAACCAATTCTTCAAACTCATTATCCCTAATCAATTGTAGGTTTTCTTTGCATGTTTTCACTAAACTCATTGCACTCACAATGTCTTGATCTTTCTTTTGCAATGCTAGGGACAAAGTGTTTATTATTCCCAATATAGCTTTCATTAAAAATAAGTGAAACACAAACTCAAAAGATTGTATTTCTCTCCATAACTTATAGGCTTTACCCAAACTATCATTCGGATTATCATCAACAATCATTTGAAGCACATTCACCACAAAGGTTATGAGAAGATAACAAAGACTTCAATTGATAAGTGCTTGAACTTAACATTTGAAAATGAAACAGAAGAGGGTCCTATGGATAAAACAAGATTGATATTCCTACAACTCCTTATGACCAATCTCTTCTGCAACTTTGGTTGTATACTCGCTTGGACCTACACAACTACGATAGACACCTTAAAAAAGATGGAAAAATATAATTGGGCTCAAGGAGTTTTAGCCTACATGTAAACCACTACTAAGCACAAATTTAATTTAATTTTTCATTCTCTATTTAAACACATAATCAGAAGAAACCAAAGACAAACCGCTTTTTCTTAAATTTGTTTGTATTTACATTTTTAGGTTGAGATTTGTTTGACATCCAACATTAGGACTAATTCAGTTCATTCAATTGAACTTCATCATTTTGGTGTGTTCTTTGTTTTCATAATTTACTATATGGTTGAAAAAACTTTTTTTTTTTGTTTGAGAAAACAAACAAATATATGCATTTGTTTACCAAAATTTATATGCAAGGAACTCATAATTGTTAATGCAACACAACTACAATTGTTCTTGAAAATAAAACATGTTTAAACGACAATAATAAGCAAATTAGGTCATATAAATCAATTTCTTTGAAACCGTAACTCAAATTAGGGGCATACAAATTCTTTTCTTACAAAAATTAAACTACAACCCTAATTTGAAATGAGAGTTAGAAAGAGAGGGAGAGAAAGAGATTTTGTATCTTAACCTTGATAAATAATCTATTGCGCAATTAAGGAAAAAAATTTGGGAGAGAGCAAATCAGAGAGACACGATAGAGCCAACGAGAAAGAAAGAGATGAGATCGTTTTCAGGTAAGAAAATCAAATAGAGACCACCTAGCCAACGAGAGAGACGTAGAGAGCAATGGAGAAAAAACAAAAGTGATAGACATGCGATATGATGTATCTATAAGGGTCATTTTACAAACTTTCTTAAAAAGGGATCATTTGACCAATATTTAGCGGAGATGAGGTCAAAGTTGCTAATCTCCCCAAAAAAGAACAACAAAAGAAGGCAAGACATCTAATCAAAAGACGGTGGGACATCACTCCAAATTATAATGTGTGTCAATTCACGAATACCCGTTAACTTGTTAAGCTTAGGGACATTTTTGTAATGTTACAAAAGAGTTGGATTGAAAAAATATGAGAAAATAGATTGCTTGGAAGGGATTCGAACCCTAACCCACTTTTGAGAAAGAATCACTGCCTTTTCCAGCTCTACTATCTTCATTCTTTTAATGTGAATCAATTATGTGTATATTTATACAGCTTCCACTATAACTTTATTTGTTTCTTTCTTTTTTCTCCATACTTATCTTCCTTATCTTCCCTCTTCACAGACTGTTATGCTCCAACTCTCTTCCATTTTCCAAAACAAAAAACTCACTCACCTGCCACTAGGGTGACAATTTTCGATACGACCCGTTACACGACTTGAAACCTGCACGGAAAAAACACGACACGAACCCGCACGATTAAAATACGGGTCATTTTCGAGTCAACCTGCCAGTGACCCGTTTATAAACGGGTGGGTTTCAGTCAACCCGCCAACCCGCTAAAACACTTTTTTAACCCGTTTATTAAACAGGTCAACTCGTCAACCTGCTAACCCCGTAAAATATCTATGTAACCTGCCAACTTGATACTTGTTTAACTCGTTTATTAAACGAGTTAACCCGTTAACCTGCTAAAATACCTATATAACCCGCCAATCCTCTAAAATACTTATGTAACCTACAAAACCATTTCTTTGTTTTTTTTCATTTTTAATTTTTTTTTAATTTCTCATTCTCAATTTTATATATAGAGAGAGGCAAAATACAATAATTATTTATATACAAAATAAAAAATGCAATTGCTTGATTAATTTTATCAAAATTTAGATTTTTTTTTAATTTTTTATTTGCTATCACTTAGTGGGTCAACCCGACATGACCCGAAACCCGCAAGGAAAATAAACGGGTCAACTCGAAAATGACACGTTTATTAAACGGGGTTGGATTTGAGTTTAGTATTCTTCAAACTTATATAATCCTAACACAACACGAACTCGACAAGACACGACCCACTACCAGCCCTTCCTGCCACAAACACAAGCCCCATAACGGAAGTTTGAACTTTTTTTCGATTAATTATCTATTAAAGTTTGATGAAGTATTTGATGAATTTCAAGTATTTGATTTTGAACTTAGATTGAATTTTTGAGCTAAGTCAATTTCTTTGATAGAAATTTGGGGAGGCGAGAGGAGAAGGTTGGCTGCGTGTACTGTGATTGATTTTTGTTTGTTTATTTTTTTTTTTTATATTCTTAATGGGTGAAATGGATCGTGTTGTGTTATTCGTGAATTATAAAGAGGTATTTGTGTTTAGTATTTTCCACCCGTTTTCTTAACGGGTTAAATGAATTAACATAACGCTACACGATTGCCAAGTCTATCTGACCAATATTTAGTGGATCCAACCGCTAATTTCCCCGAAAAAAGAAAAAGAAAAAAACAACAAAACAAGTCAGGGTATCAGATCAGAAGCGTTAATGTGTCTCACGCATTTTCCAATATGAACCGTTGATCTCATCTACGCGGATAAATGCAGCTGAGTGCACTACAGGAGATCCGTGCCCATTTCCCCGCTTCGGCTTGCGCGAGACTCTTCTTTTTCAGGCTTCTGGAATTCAAAACTGGACTTCTTCTTCTTCTCTCTCTCTCTCTCTCTCTCACTCTCTCCTTCTACGGCTCTCCCAAAGTTTAAGTGCAGTGAATAATTAACTAAGCTCTCTTCAACTGCCGCCATGGAAATAGACCCCGATGACCTTTTCAGAGACGACGAAGACGACCCAGATAATGAACTCTTCCAGGTTCTTTCTCTATCTTTTTTCCTTTTTCCTTTGGTCTATTTGCCTATGACATATCTTTTTTCAGTGTAAAAAATGATTTTTTTTTCCTAATTCAGGAAAGAGAGTCGACCAAGGAGCTTGTAGTGTACCTGGTTGATGCTTCCCCCAAAATGTTCACCACTACTTGTCCAGCCGTGAGTTTGTTTGGTTGTTTATTTGCTTAATTTGTTTAATAAATAGCCGTTCTTGAATATTATATCTTCGGATCTCAACTTTTCTAATTACTTCACTCATGATGTGATACTAACCAAATCATATATGGGTGGATATGTGGCTAGGCATGTTATGCAAGAAATGCTTGTCATCATTTGACAGTTGCTCGAAATGTGCTTCTAAGCGAAACTAAACATAACCTCTAGACTTGCTTTCCAATGTGGTTTATGGAGGAACTATTTTCTTGTGCTTCAAAAAATAACAAGGCCATGCCAGTTTGTTGTTATCAGCACGTACTGGTTTTCATTAATTTGTTTGAGGCTTCTTCATTTGTCAATGTTTGCAGGGAGACCGGAAGGATGACACTCATTTTCATGTTGCTGTGAGTTGTATTGCACAGTCTTTGAAGACGCAAATCATTAATAATTCATACGATGAAGTTGCCATATGCTTCTTTAACACTGTAAGATTGGAACTCTATCAAGCTAAAACATGTTACATTGCTTGAACTTCTTACTACTTGATGCTTTAATATTAGTCAGAATATGAGTCATTCTCTTGTTGAGCTTACATGTACATCTGCAGAGGGAAAAGAGGAATTTGCAAGATTTAAATGGTGTTTATGTGTTTAACGTCGCTGAACGAGAGTATCTAGACAGGCCAACAGCCAGGCTAATAAAAGAAATTGATAACATAGAAGGTATTTCCTTGGTGAAATAGTGTTTTTGTTGGCTGTTTTCTTAGATACTTTTGTTAGAGTTGATTCCAGTTATAATTTAATTGACAGTGTCCACTACTTGAAAATTTATTTTATTTTTTCAATTTGTTTTAATCAAGATATTATCGATCTACTGGTGTTAAAATTTAGTTTGTTAAGTCTAACATGCATTGAGTTTTTCTTGGATATTTGTTTTTTTATTAAAAAAATTGCAGGCAGAATTTTGAAGCGTATAGGTCAGTTAATAATGTGTTGTGCATCTGTGTTTGACTGAGGGCTGTCCTGTGTGGGTGTGGCTCTGAGACTGTATTTTATGTAAATCTACCCTAAAATATACTCGGGAAATGTTTATAGTGAAATCACATTTTCTCTTGTAAAATTTGGCTTCTTTTATATGCTTTCTGGAGTTCTCATGTTGATGATCATAGCTGGATTAAAGATCTGACTTTGAGGGTGGTACAACTCTGTTAGCTTTAGGCTCCCATGTTATATATTTTTATATCCCATCCCCAACATAGACTGCTTGTATAGACCAATGAAATTTCTGGTTATATATATATATATATATATATATAATGTTAAATAGTTTGTGGTAATGGATGTAAACTGAAGACATCACATGATGATTTTGTTTGTGATCCAAGTTCTTCTTTTGACCGAATGCCTCTTTGGAGTGTCGAAGTCAAACTTTTTTTTCTTTTCTGTGGCAGAGTCATTTATGAGCAAAATTGGGAGTCAGTATGGTATTGTCTCTGGGTCCAGAGAAAATTCACTTTACAATGCCCTCTGGGTAGCCCAAGCACTGCTGCGTAAAGGGTAAGAGTAACGTGTTATCAAAGTTTGGCTCTCTTAAAGAAAAAAAGTAAAAGAAAAATGGTATCAAAGTTCATTCCCCTTTCGAAATTATTTTCTATTCTGCTATTTTTATTTTGGTAGAATTGGACCCCATCTGTGTGCTCTCTAACGTTATTAGCAAAACTACTATCTCAGATCTGCGAAGACAGCTGATAAGCGTGTTCTTTTATTTACAAATGAAGATGATCCATTTGGCAGCATTAAGGGAGTGATAAAGACAGATATGATGAGAACCACGTTGCAGCGGACTAGAGTATTTGATTTGCACATCTTTGCAGTTTAACAGTATATTTATTGAAATTCACTGTTTTAAGAAGTCCACCCCTTAACCATTTCCAGGATGCACAAGATCTTGGCATCTCAATTGAACTTCTTCCGTTGAGTCGACCTGACAGTGATTTCAACGTTTCTACATTCTATTCTGTATGGCTATATCCTTTATTCTAGTACTTTTTTTGTTTTTTATTATTATATGCTTCTTTGAGGATTTAAGTCATCGCACTGCTCACTTCACTACTTTTATATGTTTCAGGATTTACTTGGACTCAAAGGTGATGATCTTGCACGATTTATGCCTGCAGCGGGAGAAAAGTAACTTTTTTCCCCAATATTTATTTTATTATGCTCATTTGTGCAAACCATTATTTCCGGTTGGTCTTTTAATACATCTCTTATGTGCATTTATAAGGAGTACTGCATATAACATTGGAACTGGGGAAACCAGTTGCTTCCTTACAGATTCAACATTGCTTAAATATTTCAACCTGTTGATCTCCCACATCTTTAGAAGCATGTTGCTTATAAAAGTAGAGTGACTATTGGAACTTGATGACTTAAAAGCTGTGGGAGTTTCCAGGATATTATGGAAACAATGGATTGAGTTAAAAGAGGCGATATAGAAGTTTAAAATGAAGCATATTGATGAAACTTAAATATGGAATAATATTTGAATGTTAAGGAGCTATGCTGCTACAATTGAGCACTGAGCATCAAATACAATGTTTCTTAGACGTTTTAGCAACAGATCCTTTGATCTTAAAAGTTAACTCTAGGGGTCATGTGGCATTTTTTATATTAAATGACGATGATGGAACATCTGGATTCAATGATCTATTAGGTTGTGCACTGCTGCGTTAATCTCAAATGCTTACTCTGCTCTGGACCTTTTAAGGCATAAAACCTAATAAATAAGTCTCACTTGTTGCCTAATTTACCTGTTTCTTTTTGTAAATATCTACTCTAATTCAGATTGGAAGATATGAAGGATCAGCTTAGAAAGCGAATGTTCAAGAAGCGCCTAGTTAGAAAGATCACTTTCTCAATTGCCAACGGACTATCAATTCAACTGAGTTCTTATGCTTTAATTCGTCCTACTCTTCCAGGTATTTGCATCACCATTTGTTCAATTACTTACTCATTCTGCAAGTCAGTGTCTGCCTATCAGTTTGGGCTCAGAACAATGTTTCATTGACTTTGGATAATAGGAGCAATCACCTGGCTTGATTCTGTGACTAATCGTCCTTTAAAGGTGATACTGCTTTACTACACTACATATCTTTTTATTGTCATTACATGGATATCTGTATCAATGACTAATGAATTGAAGACTTTGAAATGAGAAAATTTCCGATGCATTTTTTATGGCACGTAGCTACTTCCAATTTTGAAACAAGGTGGACTTTGTTGTTTATGACATGTATGGATAAAGGTTATTTAGTCAACCCATTTTAGGAGGATAATGATTCTCAGATATGTGTTTAAAGACCAGATTGATTTGATTTTGTATCTATTCATTAGTTTGGCTCACATTCGGAGGCTGGGTATGTTTCCCCTCTTTCAATCAAAGGGAAGGAGTCTAGAGACTTGAAATGGTATGATTTGAACAGTCAAGGACCTGTTTGGTTCTGCAATTCAAACAGTTAAATGTTGTTGAAGACTAAAAATGGGAGAATACTCTTTGGCTTGCTCCTCTAGGGTGTATTTTTAGTAGTTTTTGAAAATCGACATAAGGAAACCTTAAATATCTTTAGTGATTTTTTCAAGAAATTGGGTTGAGTTTTTGAGACCCTACACACATAGAAAACATCTCTCGTTGTTCCCATTATATTTATCTTCCTAATTCTGTGTGTATTTTCTCCCAAAACTTTTGTATAAGTAAATGTGCAGTAAAACTTCAACTTCATTGGAGGCTTATTAGGCCTATTGTATAACAGGAGGGTAGCTCTCTCCCATGACAAAAACCCCTTCATGGGTGAAGCAGGATTTGATCCAGTGTCCCTTTTTTGATACAAGAGACGTTACTAGCTAAACTAGCTGGCATCTTTTTGGTGTTGATGTTTAGCCTCCTGTATTTCTATTGAACTTTAATTACATCCTTAGAGTTTCAATATGAGAAAATGAGTTTCCATCAATGATTGAACTTTTGTATAAAAGCCATTGCCCCCAAGGTTGGTGTTATTACAAGTGTTGTGATTGGCATATTTGTTGGATTAGTTTATTATAGCAGACATATCCATATCCAAGGAAAAATGTTCCACTTAGAGTATTGCATATCACGGAGTACTGAATTTGTAAGACAAAAATGCACATGTGTACTTGGGGGCATGCCTCACTCACACACAAAGAAACACATGAACTATGACCTATGTCTTTTTAGTTCCTGGTTTACTCTACTAGAAAGTTTATGATTAACAAAAATTAGATAGAGTTACATTCATAAGATCTCATCCTGGTTTGTTGGAATGGTTCTAAGATGCAATAATTATCCCTAATCTAATTATTGTTTCCGATTGGGTAGTGATGCCATTTAAACCATATCTTAAGCAGTGTCTGTGTGCTGACATTGTGCAGACTGAAAGATCTTTCATCTGTGCTGATACTGGTGCTTTGGTGCAAGGTTCTGCAAAACGTTTTCAACCTTACAAGACGTATGCATGTTATGCTACATTTCTATCATATTCTTTCTTATGTTTTAGTTTTTCCTAGCTCAATTCGACTTAACGTTACCTTCACCAAGTGAAAGAACATTGGCTAGTTTATATTTATTTTGTAAAAACTCTTTTCTTCTTCATCTCTCTCTCTATCTCTTTTTTTTTTTTTTTTTTCTCTTGTTTTTTTGTTGTTGTTATTTTCAGTTTACCATTACCTTAAAAGAAAAGAAAAAGAAAAAAAAACAGCAGGGGCCCTAGTCTAATAACATCAAGTTGATGTTACCCGAATCTAGCTTCTTGTTACCATAGTTTCCAGCATACAGTTACATGGACAGAGGAGTGCTTGTCACGAATGAGATACACAACTAGGCGTAGAAAACTAGCTGCAGAACCTTTAGGCAGCTACCTCTGTACTGGTTGCACTAGTCTCATTATGAAATCGTCTTATCAATCTTATGATTTCACTTCTATGTATAGATATTATACTGTGAGTTGGCTTCTTGAAAATTTTCCTGACTGCTCCATCTGCTTTCTAGTGAAAATATCAAGTTTTCAGTGGAGGAACTTTCAGAGATCAAAAGATTTTCCACTGGACATCTTCGTCTTCTTGGTTTCAAGCCATTAAATTGCTTAAAAGAGTTCCACAACTTGAGGCCGTCAACATTTGTTTTCCCTACTGATGAGGTAGATTCTTTAGTCCTATAGAACTGAAAATCTCAATTTTCTGGGTTATTGTTGATTTTTTTTGTTTTACCTTTATTTGTATAGACTATTTGTTCTTCATGGTTTATTGCAGTAGTTATTTTTTGTTGAACATTTAGGTGATGGCTGCTTCTTTCGATTTTAATACACTTTTGGGATTAAAACTGAGAGATTGTACTCCATTGCAGGAACTGATTGGTAGCACATGCATTTTCATTGCCCTGCATAGATCAATGCTACGGCTAAAACGGTTAGTTCTTGTAGCATACATTTTCATGGACTTTACTGAACTATTATGTAATATTATTTTCATCCTATAATAATGAGGATAAAATGATTACTTGTTAATTATGTTATTAAGATTTTCAAATATAAACATCACAGTAAGTTGGGGAAGAAAAATCCAAGTTTGGACGTTTGAGGCCTGACGTGGGTGCATCACAAGCATGAGATGGGCCCTGGCTGCAGGACGTGTTGGGCTACTCAGGCCGAGGCATGTCCTAAAGCACAAGTACTTCTGATTTAAATGGCTCGGTTCCATTTGACACTACCCATTTTACACCTTTATAAGGACAAAGGGAAATATTCAATTCTCTCTACAAATTGTTTAGCTCTCTCTCTCTCTCTCTCTCTCTCTCTCTCTCTCTCCACATTGCCTTCGCTTAAACATCCAATTCAACTTTTATCGTCCCCCGCTTTTCAAATATGTTTGCATATGCAGATTCTCATTTCTTTTATCTAGTTTTGTGTTTTACTTCGTATTTTATTTTTTTAGAATTCCTCAATTATGCTTTTTTGGTAGCCTTGCTTGTGGTTTGAGTGGAGCATTATTAATATCTATATATTTTTTAAAATGATTGAGGTTATTTGTTTTTGAGGGTTTACTTGTTATTGTTGATTTTTTATTTTTTATTTTTATTTTTTATTTTTTCAGTTTCGCAGTTGCATTTTATGGTAGTTCATCTCGTCCTCAATTAGTTGCCCTTGTTGCTCAAGTAAGATTTTATTACATTCACAAATAAGTTATGTTTAAATGCATACAATTTTATTATGTCCACAAGCATATATATATATATAGATATATAATATTTCTCTGGGTTGTTTTAATGCATGTGACTGAATGAATTGTTAAGAAGGGTGTGATTTTGTCAGATTATTTACACTGGATCCCCTTCTCTGAATTAGTGCTAGTGCTGACAAATTGTTTCTCTATCAATAGATGCCAATATAATCTACTTTTTTGAATTCTTAGTAGTTGTTTATTGCCAAACAGGGCAACATTTTTTTAATTTGAAACAAAGAATTTGTTATGATTCCATATTCGTGATAGAGGAAACATGTGTTGGTGGTAGGTTTTAAATATTCCAGATAGCAGTCACTTGTTTGTGGGACTTTAAAAGTTGGTATTTGAACTAATTAATACTCGGCATTATAGGAACCAATGTTTTTAAGTATTTGAACTAAAAGTTGGTAAGTTTTTGCAGATTTCCAACTCAATGGTTTTATTAAACAATTTCAGAATCTTAAATTCTTTTTACTTATTTATGTTAGTGAATGGCATGGACAACTTTGGTCATAGTTGTGAAGTATTGTTGGTGATAAACCACACCTCATGTTATGGGTATGCTAATTTCTTTAGGCATTCACCAAATACAAAAAAGGAACTTGTGCAAAACATATAATTAAGAAGAAAATTGCAAGCAATTTCTATAGGAGTTATATAATTCTCACTGGTTACCATTGTGGTCATGTGTGTTTTGCTCAAAAGAAATACAATTTTTCATTGTTTATGTTGTCTCTCACCTCGATAGTTATATACAAATTTGTAAAGCAATAATTTGAAATTTTCTGGTAGGAACTGAACATGAAAATAAAAACAAAATGGAAAAGGTAAGGTCAAGTGTTTTTATGTACTCTCATGGTATAGTTTTGTAATTGAGAAAGCTGCTTGATCTTGTTCTCAATATCTATCAAACTGCTAAAACGATCAGTGGTTTTCAAACATTTGTGAGATTTTTGTGTTTATATTTGTATGTTATTTGAGTCACAAATATCCTTGTCAAAATTTGTTTTATTAGAACTCACAAATCTCTTTGAAAATTCACAGGACGAAATAATTAGTGCTGGTGGTCAGGTTGAGCCACCGGGAATGCACATGATATATCTTCCATACGCTGAGGACATTAGAAACACTGAAGAGGCAAGGGTTTTAGTTGGATTTGTATTATAGAGTATCTCCTACTAAAGTTATCTAACAAATGTCATGGTCATGACAATTTGCAGCTTCATACAGGTTCAAATGTTGCACCACCTCATGCAAATGATGATCAAACTAGAAACGCTGCTGCTTTAATCAAACGTTTTGACTTAAAAGATTTCTCAGTATTCCAATTTGCCAACCCTGGTATTTCGTTTTGCAAATCCTTCATTGAAAGTATTCTATCAATATTCGAGCTTTCATTTGCGTGTATTTTGTTTGTTCTGGTTGCTTATCGTATACTTGGCCATTAGTTTTTGCTTAAGTCAAATAGAGTAAGATTTTGGAGAGGCAGTTGGGTGTGGACTTTTGTTTCATGCTTGTCCTTTCTGGGTTTATAAACTGTCATATTCTCATGATGTGTGAATTGCCAATATGCTAGTTTCGTCATCTTGTCATGTGGAGTGGAATCTAAACTTCTGAACGTGGGTATGTTAAATTGAAGTTGGGGAGCTTTCTCTTTTGAGCTGAATCGTAGCCACTTAAGTGTTCATTTTACTTCATGTATCCCACTCCCCTCCTTATATGTCTTCACCCATTCACCTGATTGGGCTGGAACCATCCCATCGTTTATAATCTCTGGGCCTTCCCAGCGCAGAAGCATATTCCTGCAGAATATTCTTCTCTTCTTTCCCCTATCCTAGAGGATGGGAATTCCTAGAAGAGGATATTTGGTGATTTTGTCATCAGTGGAGGAGCATGCGTGATACAGATCTATTTCAAAACAATGCAATATAATCATCTGATAGCATGAGGTCTTAAAGATATTCTTACCTTTAATTCTAGATTGGGAGTAATTGTCTGTGTTTTTGATATCCTTGTTGAGTTGTCTTTCTTTTTAATATAGCAAATGAATCATTACAAGAATGATTGAAATTTATAACTCAAACCGTGTTCTGGAAAACAGTCCTTCTTGAACAATTCTTTGGATGCTTAGGGGGAATACACCTTCAATTGCTTAGTATAAATGTCTATAATATATATTAGTAGTTAGTTGTACTCATGCATTAGTGTGCCATTGTGTTTGGACTTTTGGAAGTTGACATCTTGGAGATCTCTTGTCCATCCCCTGAAATCGTGGCTTTTTGACAGTACCAAAATAGTACACTAATCTTTTTACTTTCACTGTCATAATTTTTCTATAAGGTGCATAGTATGAAACAGAGATTTTTTCAGCCTTGCAGAGACACTATGCAGTACTGCAGGCCCTAGCTCTGGAGGAGGATGAGATACCAGAAATCAAAGATGAAACGGTGCCTGATGAGGAAGGCATGTCTAGGTAATGGAAAGTGTATGCTTGCATATCTGCCTGCTCGTATCTCTTGCTTCCCAGTAACTGAGCACTTACTGTTTTTTTTTCTCCTGCACAATGTTCCTAAGTTGATGTCTTTGCGTATATGGCTTTACAGACCTGCATTTGTTAGTGCATTAGAAGAATTTAAGCAGTCTGTTTATGGGGATAATTATGAAGAGGAAAACGATGCTGTGGGAAATGGAAAAGCAAGTGAGACCTCCAAAAAACGAAAAGCAGTTTCTGAAAATGCAGTTAAAGAGTCTGGTAACTATGATTGGGTTGACCTTGCAGACAACGGAAAGGTGAAACTGAAAATGGCTTTCCTGTACTTTAATACTTGTGGTTTTTATCTCACCTTTTTAAGCCGAGATGGAAAAAAGAACATCCAAAAGATAACGTTTAAATCCAAGAGTTTTCATCCTGTTGATGTTAGCGTGGATAATTTTTTTTCAAGGATGCTAATCGCTTCTGATACAATTCTTATTTTGCAGTTAAAGGATTTGACTGTCACGCAGTTGAAGTACTATTTGACAGCAAATAATCTTCCGCTTGCCGGAAAGAAGGAAGCTTTGATCAGTCGAATTTTGACACACATGGGGAAATGACCAAGGCCAACTATATATCTTTGTTGCAAGATCGAGAGCTGTGTGGCTACGTTTCCGATGAATGGTACGTTGTGATCACCAGGGGTTTATGTACTTACAGCTGTGCATGAAGATCGCCAGGGATTTTGAAAGGTGAAGGCTCAATTTTGTGGTGACGACGGCAGTTGACTCATTGAATCATGTTCAGAGTCAACAACCAACTCACTAATGAATTACAAATGAGCTGTTTCTCATCATGAAAACATGATGCAAATTTCACTTCACCATTGTATGAATGAAAAATTTGTTCATTTTCGTCTTTAATGATAAGAATTGGAAACTTTTCAAGTAACTTAAAATCTCAAGTAGACCTTAACATTTTCCCTGCATATTTTTCTCAAAGATCATTCCTTCGTTTATGTTTAACATCTTCACTCATTATAGTGAAGGAAACGAACCAACAGATGAGATGTCTGTCTGCTAGGTGTAGATGAGTGTTGTTTTTGAGGACTCGAGTGAATTCAGATCCGGAAAATTTTGAAAAATAACTTTTTAAATTCACCATTGAAGAAGTGTAACTAGGAAGTCAAACTGAAAGAAGAATGCTGCATCTCGGACTTTTAATGTGATACGATATGTATATGCCTATCGAACGGTGAATTTTCCTAGAACCTGTTAATCTTTTACTTTGTCTATCTCATATATAACACTAACTAGCTATTGTTCTATTTATTATCATTTATATTGCAACGTATCTTAAGTTTGAATCTACGTACTTTGTCTATCCCAAATGTTGACTAGCTATTGGTATATAGTTCTATTGGCAATGAGATGTAGCCCAGTAGACGCCTAGTAGAAAAAGGTCGTGACTTGTAGACTAGTGGTCTTAGGTTTAAATTCTGATGACATCTTGGTAGTGTGTGTGAGAAAACCCCTTGCATTTCCGAACTTTGGCAAAAAAAGATATATATAATTCTATTTATCATTTGTTATTGCAATATATTTGTTACTAACAAGAAACCAATAAAAAGAAAGGCAAACCAGAAGAGATGTAAGTTATTTGTAAGGGAAGGGAAAACAGACTGCTATGTTCAACTTTTGGAAACGAATGGAAAATTCAAAAATTGGTAGGGGTGGCCTTTGGTCAAACGAAATATCCACAGTATCATTCATGCTTATGTTGAGCAAATTTAAATTATTTAAATTAATCATTTCACAAAATTCTCTGAACGTGGCGAGTATTTTTCTTCTTTCAACTGCAATGCCAAACTATCTAACATTGCATATATAAGCAAGCCTTCAGGATGACCCCTATCTTCGACTGTAAATACATGAGGTTTCCCATTAACATGAAGAAGGCTTTGTCCTGGAATTTTTTTTACTTTCTTAAATTTCATAGCTGTCCTTAATGCAGCAACTTCATCCCACCTTCTCTCTGATGCATATATGTTGGCCATCTCCACAAATGGAACTGCACCCTGGGGCTCCAACTCAAATAGACGGCGACATGCATATTCCCCGATCTCTACGTTACGGTGAATCTTGCAAGCACTAAGTAATGCACCCCATATGCGAGCATCAGGTTTCATCGGCATACTTTTCACAAGCTCCGTTGCTTCTTCCAACCTTCCTTTACGCCCAAGGAGATCCGCCATACAGGAATAGTGGTCCACCCCAGGATTTATCTTGTAAACTTTTTTCATCATGTCAAAGAACTCCATTCCTTTCTCAAGAAGACCTGCATGAGTGCAAGCTTGAAGAATGGCAAGAAAAGTTAAGTGGTTTGGTTTCAAGTCCAAATCCACCATCAGGCAGAAAAGGTCCAGAGCTTCTTCGTAGTTGCCATTCAAAGCAAAGCCTGCGATCATAGTTGTCCAGGAAACAACAGTTCTCACTGGCAAGGCATAGAAGAGCTCTCGAGCATTGTTAATATTTCCACATTTTGCATACATGTCAATTAATGCATTGCAGACTACGATGCTGTCTCTTAAACCGTTAGAAAAGGCATAGTTATGAATCCATTTTCCAAGCTCAAGTGCTCCTGTTTGGCCGCAACCTGAAACCAGAGAAAGCACAGTAACCAAATCAGGTTTCTCACCAGCTGCTTCCATAGCATGAAACAATCTTAGCGCCTCATTCAAATCTCCTTTATCAGCATACCCACTGATCATAGCAGTCCATGAAACACAAGTTCTATTTGACATGCCATCAAATAAAAATCTAGAAGAAAGTATATCACCACACCTGGAATACATTGATATAAGGGCATTGACAACAAAAATGTCAGAATCACAGCCCATTTGAATTCCATGACAATGAATCAGCACACCCTGTAGCAATTTATCAGGTTGAATGCATGAAGAAAGGAGGCTCACAATTGTGCTTATATCAGGCCTATATCCATCACAGAGCATCCACTTGTAAAAATTTAGAGCATCAAGAAATTTCTCTAAGTTTGCATATCCTGCAATCATTGAATTCCATGAGACAACAGTCCTTGCGCCAATTTCAATCCTATTAAAGACAGCCATGGCCAAACTTAAGTCATTGCATTTGGAATAGGCAGAGATCCAAGTGTTAGCCATTGAAACATCTCCATCTATCCCAATCTGAATTCCAAATGCATGAATGGCTTTCACCAGTGCCAAATTCTGTGTCTCCAAACTTGCCTGAGTCAACCCCATAACCGTGATGGTATCTGGCAGAATTCGTGCAAACCTCATCTCATGGAACAAACGTAACACTTTATCAAGAAATCCCAATTGCGCAAAACCCATAAGCATCACATTCCAGCAAGCCACGTCTCTCATGGGAATTCTCTCAAACAGAATGTAGGCATCAGCCAACCGATCACACTTGACATACATATCGAGCATTGCTGTTTGCACAAAGATATCTGACCGAAATGGTGATTTTAAAACATTGGTGTGAATAATTTGGGAGAATTTGAGGTTGGAGAGCTTGGCACATGCTTTAGCCAAGAAGGGAAAGGTGAAGTTGTTAGGTTCCAAACCATTTTGTTTCATTTGGAAAAAGAGGAGGAGGGCTTTGTGGGGACGGCTTTGGTTCACAGATTCTCTTACAGCAGAGTTCCATCCAACAATGGTTGAGAATTTTGAAAGAAGGACCATTTATCATTGTCTCTTAAAATCTAACTTAATATTGACAACCATCAGTTTTACATATGCCTTGAAACTGCCGCGTAAGCATCATCAACTTCGGGGATGCATCCAACTCTATTCGAAGTCTCAACAGCAGTTCCAGAATTCACAGACAAACAAAGAGAGAATGTTGGAAACACCATATAAAGATGACGGCGACTCCAGGCCAAGGCACCAGAAGAGAGGCGGTCGGAAACCCGAGCGACGAAGTCAGCAGAGAGCAAGGCAGCGGCTGAATCGCAGAGAACGGAAATGAGATGGACGACTTGTCGTGCGATGGGTTCGTCGTCGAAGGAAGAGAGAGCATGAACGAGAGGCGAGACGAGGAAGTGAGGTTGGAAGCAGGGCTACCGCCAGGGGCGTTTAATTTTTACAGCCCAAAGTAAATTTTTAGCCCGCCCCAAGCCCACTCGCACAGCAGCTACCTTCACGAATTGTCTGTCTGTGTTGACGTTGTTTGCTTTGGTTGGCATGTTTTGGTTCCTTTAGCTTAGCTGGCATGTTTCGGTTGTTTTCTCCTATATTCATTCTATCAACATCTTTGTTGTTGTCTTCATATTATTTTCTTCCCTCAATTTGTTGTTATTGAAATTTGAGGATTTTTTTAGGGTTTATATTCTTCATTACATGGTAAGAACTAGTATCAGTTTTTTTTTATGAAATTGAGAATCCCTAACTGATACTTTATAAACCCTTAAAAAATTAGAGATTTTCAATTTTTTTTAATAAAAAAATTAGGGATTGTAATTGAGTATTATAAATTATCAAGTGATTATATGAATGATGAATTATTAATCAGGGATTAGGTGAATTAATTAATTGCTAATATGTTGGGTTGCTCTTTCGTTCATGCGAGGAGAGCCTTGATGGCTAGAGTTAGGGTTTCTCCAGTTTTCTTTACTCATTCTCTGCGCCGTCTCTCTCAGTCTTCTTTGATTGTCTCTTTGGGTTCTTCTTGGTGAATTTGGTGGTACTCTTTCATATCTCCGGATTTTGTTTCTCTGTGAAGGTCTTAACGAGACCACTGTTAACATGCTAGTTCTTACCATGTAATGTTCTTTTCGGTTTAATGAAATACCATTTTTTCTCAAAAAAACTTAATTGCTAATTGAAAGGAACATTACCATTTCTTCTATTTATTCTTCAATAGGTTATATATTTAAAATGTTGGGTCAACATCAAAATCCTAAGATATTAAAGACTCTTCGGGATTTTTTTAAGAGGTTATATTCTTCATTGCATGTTTAGTTCTTCGTGTTTGTTTGTTTTTTTTGAGTTTACTAGTTACAATTAGGGTTGGTTGCGGTACGGTAACTGCAAATTTTTGTGAAAACTGCAAACCGCCCAATTTGCATAATTTGATATCGTAACCGGCCGAATTATTGCGGTTCACCGCAACTCGATGGAACCGCAAATGCGGTCAGTGTCCGCAAAAAAAGCGGTACCTACCGATTGGGCCGTGTCAACCAAAACAATCCAAGCAACCCCAAACAATCCAAGCACCCGCAAACAATCCAAGCAACCCCAAAATCCCAAGCCTCCTAACCAAGAACCCCCCGTTAGCCATCAACTCATCAACCATAAACCACCACCCAACATCCATAAACCACCACAAAGAAAAAGCAGAACCGCAGACAAAGAGAGAGAGAGAGAGAGAGAGAGAGAGAGAAGAAGAGAGATCAGAGAGAGAAGAAAGAAGAATCCATGGAGAGAGAAGCTTGAAATCGAGGAAGAGATAGGCTGAGACGGGGAGAGCAAGATCAGATGAGTTGTTGAAAAGAGAGAGTGAGGCACTTTGTTTTGATAAGGAGAGAGTGAAACACTGAGATGAAGAGGAAGGAGTTTTTAAAAATATTAATGTCAAAATATAATTTTATATATAATATTTTAGTGTTTTTTTGGACTTGTATTGTAGGCAAGTCATCGTGAATGAATATGCCTTTGTCTGACAAAGCCACGTGAAGAATGGTTGGCTTTGATTGACACAAAGAGAAAGAAGAGGGAGAGAGACGCATAATATATACATGCGGTCGGTATTCAAAACCGCAGCCACATATTGCATATTGCGGTAGGTACAAAACCGCAAATTGCGGTTGGTATTTCGCAATGAGCGGTTCACTTTCGATATATTTGCGGTTGGTTTTTGCAGTTTTGTGGTACTGCAGTGTAAAATGCTAGCCCTAGTTTCAATCTATGTACTAGATGCATTTTGAGGGGTAATGTTTATTATGTTCCCCCAATTAGGTGTAATATTTTGGTTATCAATGAAATTCACTCGTATTGTCGAGTTTTTTTTCTTCTTATTAGGTTTTGTACATAAGGTAAATTTAGCCGCCTCAATTTGGAATCCTGGGTTCTTATAACAGTAGTGTTTGAAACTGACACATTCTTATATGTCTTAATAGGGAAGGTCTAATGCTACATTTCGTGATGCAATCACAAGACACTCAAGTATTGGTGTCTTTCTTGCTGCTCCTGGATGAAAGAGAGTAACCTTTAAAGAAGCATGAAAGATGAGTTGATTAATTTCACAGATATTTAACTAATTTAGGAAAGGAGTAGAAGAAAAAGGTAAAAGTTTTTGAAGATAGAACCAAATAGCATCACCATGCATGCTTCATTTAAAGAGGGAAAAACCATGAACCAGTTCAAACTTGTATACATGCAACTACTGGAAATAGAAGTATATCCAACCAAATTCAGAGACCCACAGTACACAGTTGAATAACCACAAAACAGAACCATTTAGTCAGCTGTGCTATGCCCCCACCAAAGACACATTGGATCCCTAAGCTTAGAGAAGTGAAAGAACTATTACTATAATGCTCATGAATAAGTCCTTCTGGAAGTCTCTTGAGATTTCCGGATTGATGGATTCTAAATTTACAGCCAAAGTAAAACTCAACTCAGAAAATCAGACTGCTGTGCTGCGTTCGAAACTTGGAAGAGAAGACTGGAAGTGGAGAGGAAGTAGAGGGTGACTGAGTGAGTGAGTGATGCTAAGCGGGTCAGGGGCAAAGGACTACGCCGCTGTGCTGTGTGTCAAATTTCGAAGAGAAAACTGTGAAATGGGCTTGGGCTTGGGCTTGCATGTAAATTTCATGAACTATTATTTCTGCTTAAAAACTTATTCAGCATGAATGTTTGATTGCATTGGCTCAAGGGCTTTTGTTTAATACGAGTTTATTTACGTTGGCACCTAAAGCTTTTTAATGTTTTAAATTGTTTTTACAAGTTCTTTCTTGTTAATTTTCGGTTAAAAAATTACTTATATCATTAAAAGATTTCTCCAAATGACAAAGCTAATTCAAAAATTACTTATCACTTTTAAATAATGATGAGAAATTTGTCTTATGTTTGGCAATTGCCTTTGATACCCATAAAAAAATGAAAAAAAAGAAGCCAAAAGTCTGCTTTACCATCAATTGCTGAATCGATACTCATCAATTGCCAAATTGATATTCGTCAATTGCCTATTTTGCTTTCACTTTGACATGTCAAGTCGGCAATTGACAAACAGACAACATGTAATTACCATTCTAATTTGTGAACCGACTGCCTGATTGGCAGTTGCAAAACTCATGGTTTTACAAGATTTGGGAACGTTCATGTCCCAAAAAGATGTAACATGGGTCCGTATTGTTGTAAACCCTTGTTTTTACAATAATAAGGAGCAATTTTACTTGTTCAAGGCCCAACAATTCATGAGTATTGTAATTGAGATCCTTTTTATTGTAAATAAGGCTATTACAATATTATCGATTAAATTGAACCTTAACGTTGTAATAACGATGCCAAATCTCGTAAATTTGAACCTGAATTTTGTAATCTACAAGATTAGGGATAAACTTTACAATGTTATGAAACACTAATGTGCCCAACACTATAATATGAGTCATTGATATTGTAAACCCATATTTTTACAAGATTAGAGATAAAACTATACAATATTATGGAATGCTTAAGTCCTAAACACTATAACCTAAGTGTTTAATGTTGTAAGCCATTGTTTTTACAATATTAGAGATAAAATTTACAATGTTATGGAACTCTCATGTCCCAAGAAGTAGTCCTGAATGTCGTAAATCATTGTTTTTACAAGATTAGGGATCAACTTTACAATGTTATGGACCTAACATGCCCCAACTATGATAAAATGAGTCCTTAATTTTGTAAATCCTTGTTTTTACAAGAATAAGGAACTCTTTTACGACATTATGGTACCCTCGGTGCTTAAATTTGTAACAAAATTGTTTACTAGAATAAAGACCCATTTTACATTAGTAAGGTCCACCATTACCAAATCCTTGTATTGTGGATTCATATCCATGTAAACTTATGATTTACAAGAATAAGGAACAATTTTGCTTGTTTAAGGTCTAACCAAACCTTAATATTTTAATTGATATCCTTTCCATTGTAAATTAGGCTATTACAATATTGTGCATTAAAGTGAACTTAACGTGGTAACCACAATACAAACTCTAGTAAATTCGAACCCAAATATTGTAATCTACAAGATTAAGGATAGACTTTACAATGTTATGGAACGTTAATGTGCCAAACATTGCAACATGAGTCCTTAATATTGTAAACTCTTTTTTTTACAACATTATGGATAAACTTTACAATGGTATGAAACTCTCATGCCCTAAACACTGCAATATGACTCATTAATCTTCCAAAACCCCTTGTTTTACAATAATATGGATAAACTTTATAAGGTTTGGGAATTCTCATGTCCCAAACGCTGTAACATGAGTCTTTAATGTTCTAAATCCTAGGTTTTACAAGACTATAGATCAAAGTGAACCTTAAAGATGTAATAACGATGCAAAATCTTGTAAATTCGAACTCGGATCTTGTAACCTACAAGATTAGGGATAAACGTTACAATGTTATGGAGCATTCAGAGGTCATTTGGCAATTGCCAATCGTTCGGTTGGCATTTGCAAAGTGAAATGGCCATTACATATTGTCTGTTTGTCGATTGCATTGTCATCGAGAATGTGCACCTTTATTACAACGTTAAGGTCCACCCTAATCCTTAATATTGTAATACCCTAATTTACGAAGTAATGGACCCCTATTACAATGTTAAGGTGAGAGTGGACCTTGGAGGAGTATAATTAGTCCTTATGCTTGTAGACACAAGGGTATACAACACTAAGGACCACATTTACATTATGATGGACATAGGCCTCCATAACCTTGTAAACTTCCTTAATTTTGTAAGTTACAATATTTGGGTTCTCATTTATGAGACTTTACAGCTCAGTTACAATATTATGGTCCACCATAATCCATAACATTGTAATACCCTAATTTACAAAGAAAATAACACATAGTATCAAGGTCAGAATGGACCTTGGAGGAGTAAAACTGTAAACACAACTGAAAATCTTGTAATATACAAGAAAACTTGTAAATTTTCTACTTTTCTACTTGTTTTTCTTGTCTTTTAATCCTAACAATGTACTATAAAATCCATGACCATGTTAGGAAAAAAATATAAATTTATAATACTTCTAGGATGTCTACAAAAGTACAACCATGTAAAATAGAGTTCAACAATTAATATAGTTCTTATTTTAGAAATTGATTTTATAAGAGCATCCACAGTGGGGGGAGTGTATATGGGGGTGCATGTTAAATATACACCCCGAGTCACCAGAATCGTCTCCAATGGGGAGATGTAAATGGATGTAAATATATATCACTACCATGGGGATGTAAAATAAAATGTATATTTACATATATTTTTACATCCCTTGCAGATGGGACCCACCTGAGAAAAGAGAAGAAAAATGAAGAAAAGTCAACATAAAAGGCTGGGACCCACGGCTACACCCCAATTTACACCCCCATTGGAGCAAAAACATATTTACACTCCCGGAGGTGTAAAGGGGATATAAAAGTGGCTTTATACCCCTGAATTTACATTCCCCCACTGTGGATGCTCTAAATGCAATTGGATATGCAATAAGGTATACAATTGCATTGTTCTCTTCAACCAATTACATAGACAAAACTCGCGGTGAAATTTTTTGATAAATAAAGACTTTCTAACTCTCAAATAAATGTTGATGCGCATTCATCAATTCTATGAAACAAAAGAAACAAAAATTAAAACTGTCAATCTCAATTGTTTTTTAAAAACTAAGCATAATAAAATACAGAGGAATTAACCACAACTAGCCATTATAATTCACATAAATAAAACCAGCACCTCATAATGAAATTGAATAAAGCTACAATGACGTGACATATCGAAATCAGAAAAGAAAAAAAAAAAAGTGTCTAAAATGATTCTCATAAAAAAGGGCGTATAAAATGGTAACTTTAGATTTATAAAAGTAAACAAATGTCATTGTGAAATTTATAAACATGTTCTCGTGAGTCAAATAAAATAAACTTAATTGAAAAATAAAATGTCAAATCATATTCCACTTACCAAACAAGGAGGCCATAATTGCATGACCATTATGCAATTGCATTAAATATTAATAAAAGTGAAAACTTGACAACTTATATAATCGGTAATCAATTTTAAAAAAATTCTGAGCGCGTCAGTGCACTATGGACGTTGCCCTCTTGACAATTCAATTTTGGAAAGGCCCCATGCATTTCATGATCTATATTGTCATAACAGCCATGCAATGCAGATATGACTTTTGAAGTACGCATATGCCTCCAGGTCCGCGGTCCACCCCCCTTAATTAGTCAATTTGAGCAGCTTCATGCCCACCACTAACCAAATTGTCCTCCACTCAACTCGTTTAACAACCAAGCATCTCTTCAATCTTAAAGAGGCGTTAGATTTTTCCTAGCTTCTTTTTCCTTTACTTCTTATTAATTCTTAATTAATTTCTTTTTTGTCATTCATTAAGAAGAAAAACGAGAGGAGTATTATATGAGATTGCCTCAAAATTGTCTCTTACGTCATTCGAATTTGGGTATAATTGGAGGGGAGAGAGAGAATTTGGCCCACATTCTGTTGTGGTGTCACCCCATATGCTAATTCTTAATTAATTTTTAGTCTCTTTTAAGCTGTTGCGTTGATACGCTTCCATCTGTCATGCTAACTTTTTCTATTGGAGAATCCTGGTATCATATGTCATGCTTTTCGATTGAATAGTGTTCTCTTTTGCCGTCAATTTTCTAGAATAGCTGTATTTGCAATGAGTTGACATCATCAACTTTTCTTAAGGATGAGTGAGGCCCCATTCGTTTTTGTGTTGATATTATTAATTTTTATTTGTTTTTCCAAAAAGAAAAACAAACCTATATGAACTCACAACCTTATTTCGGAGACAACAAGCACCATATCACAGAAAACGTATATATTCACATACATACATACATACATACATATATATATGCATATATTTTCCTTTCCAACTACATTCATGTACAAACAGGTGGAGAGTACTTAGCTTTTAGCTTTGATATGTAAGTTTTGAATTTTTTTTTTTTTATAGTTTCAAATTAGTATTTTACATTTAGACTTCCCAACTTTACAATTCTAGCTCGCCTGGACTATATTATTCTTTCTTCTTTCATTATAAACCATATATTGTTCTTCTAGTTATTAATCACTTTTCTGATTGAAGAGACTGCTTTGAATTCATCAGCCATTTTGTTGGATATAACTTAATAATCGTGTACGCTTTGCTACCAATAATAGTGTGCACTGATTAGTGATTACTTAACCAGCAAGGATTCTTATATGGCACGCAAACACACATAAACATTTTTTGGAAAATAAATTTTTATGTACTTTTGTGATCTATATCTCGATAATTCATATATATATATATATAAATTCTTCTATGCGGACGTCCGGGCATATTATCGTGCGAACGCTATGTATATTCTATACTCCTTTTAACTTTTCTCCCAGTTTACGATAGCATCCACATGGTTATTAGATGAGAGAATAAGTGTGTGTGTATATATAAAGCTTGATTTGATCCATTGACTTTTCAATGTCTAAAGCTCTGTCCTTTTGGAAATAGAGCTTGGCATGGTCACATTTGGAAGTATATACCAAACCAAATCATTCTTAAAGCTCTCAACTTCAAACTTATTTCTTTTAACTCACCATAGATTATTTCAATCTTTTTATCTTAAAAAGTCTTCGTGCAAATTTCAAGTATGCCTCAAATTATACACAAATCACAAATTTAGATTTACGTAGAATACCAATCAACGAATTATTTAAAGACCTAAGATCTAAAGACAGTAGGGCATTTCCTAATATCACAACAGATAAAAAACAAAAGTGTGAGAGTGAGAGCATTATAATTTGTAATGTGAGTGTGACAATAACACAACATTATTACATGAAAATTATAATACATGTACATCAAATTATTAATTTGTAAACTAAATATAAATTAAGATGCTCTATAATTTGTGCGTGCGCAATTGTAACGCTACGTCAGCATGCCACGTCATCTTCACACTTCAAAATTATTGCGAGAACGCCAACTTAGAAGATGCTTTAATTAAGCTGTTCATCTCAAAGACTTCTTAATTACATTATTTTTTTTTGGTTCGGCTTTGAGTATACAAACTGAAGAGCATCAAAAGATGACAACGGGAAAGGATAATATGCTTCTGTCTTTAGAAAAGCCATAAAGTTGGTTGGGCCAATGGAAATTACGCTTCTACTTAACTTTGGCCAAAGCAGGTTGGTTAGCTTTCCTTATCAATCATGATTATTATTATTTTTTAATTCTTATGCATGGATTGATCTAATAACGACGTGGACGTAGGAGTGATAGGAAATCTAGGCAGCTGGCATCCTGCCAGCCTGCACAATCTGCTTTGGTCTCGGGTCCTTTGCCAACATATGCATATGGTTTTAATTCCTTATTGTGTAACAAAGTAATCAATTAGTGTAAACTAGAAGTACTTGATAAATGCAAACATTTGATCAGTTGGTTAAGGTAGTATACTCTGCTTGTATCTGCGTTTGATCCCCCTTATACAAGGACGGTTTCTCAGTACGTATAGCCCAGATTGGGGGGGATTGAATAAAATCTCTAATACAACCCACCCGAGCCTACCCATATATATAGCACCCCTTCACACGTAACATCTTCACATAAGGTAAATGTCCGTCCCTGTCCCTACATATTGGTTGTTGCCTCTTCTACTACAGGGTTATAATAAAATATAAGTTCTCACTAAATTTGGCCAAAAATAGTCGTCACAAATGTAAATGAAACTGATACACACATAAATTAGTCTATTATCTATAAGTAACTGGCTCCCAACTTGTACCTAGGGACGCAAATTTAAGATAAGGTTGCCTTTAAACAAATATTGGAAGTGAGTGCAATAATGTTGGCAGTATAATGACATATTATAACAGCCAAAGCTCCCTTTATTCCCTTAAAAGTCATCAGGTGACATGAAAACTGAGGCCCTTATATACTCAAGTAATCAAGCTAAGTGCTTGCTCATGTACCCCTCTCTCTCTCTAGATCCCTTCTCTTTATTCTCTGTTCTGTGTCTTTCTCTCTCTGTTTAGCATGTTGGCTATACTTTCCTCCCATGGAGGACACACAAGCAAAGCACACACTCTCTTTCTACCTTTGTTCTTGACCATAGAAATTTTATCCTTCTCAAGCTTATTGGCAGAAGCTAACCAAGCTTCTTCACCATCCCATTTCTCCAAATTCTCTCGAGGAGGACCCTCCAAAGAAGCCAACAATAATATTCCATCGTTTTGCAAACATACTCCTCACCAAGCAGCTTGTGAATCTATTTTCATCTCCTCATCATCCCAAACAAGTACTACTTATAAAGAAGCCCCTCAAACCCTTGAAAATCTCTTTGTCCAGTCAGTCGACTTCAGCATAATTAAGGCTCATTTGGCTCGAGCCCTTGCCTATAACTTCACCATTTCCCATCGTCAAAATGCTCACCAACCACACTTGCTTGGTGGCATCAACGACTGCCTTGAGCTGCTCGAGGACAGTATCTATTCACTCGATAATGTCATACGCAAGCACGACAAAAGTACTAAGAGCAGCACCTATGGCCATGTTGACGATGATGTCCAAACCTGGCTCAGTGCTGCTCTTACCAATCAAGAAACTTGTCTAGAGAGCCTTGAGAATGCCAAGTCTAAGGTAGACAAGGGCCTCATGGAGACTTCAGCTAAGAACTTGAGCCAATTCATAAGCAACTCCCTATCACTTTTCATGATGACTAGTAGAGCTAAATACACAAACCCTAATGTTGTCGGCGGCAGGAGGCTGTTGTCGGATGATTTTCCGACATGGGTCTCAGGCACGGAGAGGAAGCTTCTAGAAGCTTCTGTGGATGAATTGGAAGCACATGCTGTGGTGGCTTTGGATGGGAGTGGCACGCACAAAAGTATTGGTGAGGCACTTGGGCTAGTGGCCTCATTGGAGGAGAGTGGTACAACTGGAGGCAGATCTGTAATTCACGTAAAAGCTGGGACTTATAATGAATACATAAACATACCCACCAAGCGGAAGAACGTTATGTTAATTGGTGATGGATTGGGGAAGACTGTTATTGTGGGCAGTAGGAGTTCGGAAGCTGGTTGGACAACTTACCAGTCTGCCACTGTGGGTAAGAATTTATATATGAGTTTCCGTCCTCTTTAATTAGGGGTATTTTAGGAATTAAAATGGCTTTTAGGGGTCCATCGATAGGAGAAATTATAGGATACTATGGAAGATTTACGGTCATATGGTACATTTTGTACACTTGTTATAATATGGGTAGACGACATTATTTATTTTCCCCCTTTAGAGAATAATATCTATAAATATCTACTTATATTATAACACATATATAAAATATACCACGCGACTGTATTACCGCAGTATTCTATAATCTCTCCATCAATACGTTGAGTATGCTATTCTTTCTTTAAAAGTTTTTATGAGAGGTGGGCGAAATATAAAGTGGGTTGATGAGAAAAACAACAAACCAAAAAAGTTATTAAAATCATATGAAAAAGGTGTTTGCATTGTTACTTCATATCAAACGAATAAATTTTCATAAATTAGTGGATATGGTTTAAATGAATTAATACTGTTAAACTAATTACTAATGAATAATGTTATTTGTACTACATTTATTAAACACATTCTTGACTACCTCTCTAATAGAGGTGGACCCCACTAGTGTATGTGAGCCCCACATGTATTAGAGAGGTAGTTAACATTGTAGTCAGTAAATATGGTCCAAATAAGTAACAACTTTATTAGGGTTTTCGTTCTTTGCTATGATAGTATGACAACAAAATATACTCTTCTTTTACCTTTTCAATTTATTTACTACATACCTTTTTGGCAAATAAATTTTATTACACTCAAGTAGTTTATCTACTGCGTATTGAAACGGATTTACCTCTAACTGTCAAACAATTTGCTCCTTAAATATTTATATTCCCCAACACAAGGGGGTAAAAATGATGATAAATTTGGACATGTTGTACTTCAAATTAATGACATACAAATGTGAATTTCACATTTCAGCTGCTATGGGTGATGGATTTATAGCACGCGACATAACATTTGTGAATAACGCCGGCTCTGCAAAGGAACAAGCTGTTGCTCTCCGAGTTGGTGCAGACAAGTCAGTGATTTTCAGATGCTCCATAGTTGGCTACCAAGACACCCTCTACACTCACTCCAAGCGCCAGTTCTACAGAGAAACCGAAATCTATGGAACTGTCGATTTCATATTCGGAAACTCAGCTGTGGTTTTCCAAAACTGCAACATATTTGCAAGAAAGCCTGCATCATCTGGCCTCAAAAACTTCGTCACAGCACAAGGCAGAAGCAGCCCAGATCAAAACACAGGCATTTCAATCCATAACTGCAAAATATCAGCTGCATCAGATCTTGCTCCAGTCAAATCCAATTATGAGACATATCTTGGGAGGCCATGGAAGCAGTATTCTAGAACAGTTGTTATGCAGTCTTATTTGGATGACTCAATAAATAAAGCTGGGTGGTCTCCTTGGGCAGGTGGGTCTGCCCCAAAGACTTTGTATTATGGTGAGTACTTGAATTTTGGGCCTGGGGCTTCAACTTCAGGTAGGGTTCAGTGGCCTGGATACCATGCTTCAATTACAACAACTGAAGCTCAAGGTTTTACTGTTGGTGGTTTCATTTCTGGGAACCTTTGGTTGCCTTCCACCGGGGTGTCTTTCGATTCAGGATTGGTTAGCTGAAGGGTAGCGATTTTGGCACTCCTCGTTACCATTGCGACAGTACAAAAATAATTCTCAGTTTGGAGTGCCGAAGCTAAATTATTAGGAGTGACAATCACTACTCTTCGGTGAATTGTGCATTAATATAAGCTCCCATTTGTATTTTGTTAGCTGTGGTGTGAAAGGTTTGGTTACTTATTGATTGTAGTAGAATTGTATGGTGATAGGGCTGGTGTGGATCGGCCTAGGATTGTGGGGTCTTAGTGATTTGGGCCTCCTTGAAACAAAGGAAAAAGCAAACCCACAATGTTAAAAAATTAAGACTCCTTGTTCATGTTTATTTTTAATTAGCCATGTTAATCTAATTTCAATTTCTTTTCTTTCCTTAACTTAACGTTGTGTATCATTATTTGTCTATTCACTAATTTTTCTCTCCTATTATCATTTTCTCATAACCAGTGTGCTTTTCTCCATCATTTTCTCACCATTCGTCTCCTCCTTACCATTGCCTCCATCCAAGGATGGTACATCTCCATCAATTTGACATTAGCATGTTGATGAAGATGTCTGCATGTCTCTTTCTCCTGGTTTCGAACGAATGGGGGAGCGTGGTTTGACGAAGAACATTTTCACGAACAAACAAAGCACATAAAATTGATTGTCACTATGTCATGATTAGAACTTCTCATATTTCCAACACTTGATCAGTAGTTGTTCACCAAACATTTGAGTTTGTCACAATTTGAGACTTCACTTAGAAATTTGGGTGTCTTTAATTTAAACTGATCAAGAAGTCACCAAACATTGATGTAGGATGAAAGAAACGAAAAGAAAAAACAACTTTTGTGAATTGTGTTCTAGACAAGAAGCAGAGGCTGCCGACATCGGATTTAAGGAAAAGATTAAATGTAACACAAACACAAAAGCATTAATTGATAAGCAAGTAATGAAGATTAGATTAGAGAAAAAGAAAGGAAGGTTCTCTCATTAGACAAGTGGGTAAGTGAGCCATGTGCTATCATGTGGTGGTTGGTCCTTCGGTGGGTCCACAACCGCACTTCTCCTACCTCCTATTCCTTCAAATTGAAAGCTACAAACAAAAATGGGCAAAACCATATACAGCACCGAAAATCCCACGCGACTCATTCACTGGCTTAGTTTACAAATACGCCCTTCTTTATACAATAGCCTCTCTCTTTTAGATAAATTTTTTATAAAATAATTTCTTCACTTATAGTGTGTTTATTAATCAAGAATTCGAATTTCGTCTATAGAGGATTTCTGCGCTTACTTAACATCAAGAAATTAAATTAAAAAGTAAGTGGAGCCCATGCAAATTAGGAATTCAATTTATGATTTTGGAGGAATTTAATTCTTGGGTGGGAGGTGGTATTTTAATTCATGGATACTAATCGATTAGAAATTTATGTTTTTTACCTATTATATCCTCACACAATTTTAAAAATCTCCAAATTTGCCATATACTTTAACCCAACAACGAATACATTTTAGTAATTAGTACCACTTCTATCCCAATTTCATACGGTTTAGTAAACAACTTCAATTAGAATCCGAAATTTAACTCTCCTTAATCCATATAGTTTAGTAAACAACTTTAATCGGAATCCAAAATCTAATTTTCCTCAATCCAACTCCTCCTTAATTCAATTCATCTTCATTTCAATTCCTCCTAATTCAATTACGGATTAGTAAACATACCACATTGGGGTGTTAAAAAACCTACCCTTTTTTTTTTTGTGAGAGTATATTATTAAAACAAAGTACAAACTAAATGAAGGCAGACATTGGCTCAAAGGATTAAACGGGCAAGCTTTAGACATGATGATTTGGTCATTGGAATAACCAACAGCCTACTTGTTTGCTATCGCTCTCTCGCTCGTATTTAGTCTTGGACAAAATTTACCAGCAACCTACCTTCCTTGTGAAACTAGTTAGAAAACTAACTTATTTCAATTGGAAATCTCGATCCACATCTCAACTATAGCATATTATGAACTTGATTTTGTCCGAAACAAGTTTGTTATCTTAAAAAAATAATAATAATAATAAAAAAATTATAGGTAGTCTAAAGAGTGTTTCTTTTTTTCCTTTTGAAAATTATAGGATTAGGAACATTCCATCTCACCCTTTTGTAGCTTGCGTGATGCCCACGCACCTTAGTGGATATAGACACATGGCATGCCTTTATAATAAAGATAATTAAAACAAAACAAAAAGTTAATAAAGTTCTTCAACCCACCACTCATGTAAGCCTAAACTATTCCCGCTTTCTTCACCATCCTTCTATTTCCCCTAATCTGTGTGCTAATTAGACTCTAAGAGCTCATCAAAGCTTATGCCTTTTGTCATTGCAAAGCAAGCAAGAGGCCCTCCAATTGGCCATTGCCTATCTTTCTTTCCTTAATCCCATAAAGTCATTTCTGTCAGAGCTACATATAGTCACTTATAGGATTTAGATCCCCACCACCACCACCACGAGAGAGAGAGAGAGAGAGAGAGAGAGAGAGAGCGCTCCTCAGCTCACCTTCCATGAAAAAACCCTAAAATTTTATCTCCTCACCATGACTAGTATAACTACAAGCGGTGTCACCTTAAACATCAAATCCTGCAGAACCAAGTTTGCTCATAGATTTGTTCGATCTCTCTTGCAAATCAGAAACCATGCTCGGCCCAGTTCATCGTCGTCTTCAGAGGAAAAACTGATCCAAAAGCGCAGGCAGAGAATAAAGATAGCAGCTTATTCATCCATGGCTAATGCTGTTGGGCCAAGGATGAACTGGAGCAGGGCTCTTCTCTTTAAGCTTCGAAACCGGGCCTGCAGGCACCGTAAGAAGAAAACGATTGTTGTGATCAGAAGAAAGACTAAAAAGGCCTCAAGATCATCACAGGGATCGGTTCCTGTGGATCAAGCAAAAAAGCTTCGGCGGCTCGTTCCGGGGGCCAAGTCCATGGATTTGTGCAGCTTGCTGGAGGAAACTGCTCACTACATAACATGCCTTTCCACGCAGATTAAGGTGATGCAGGCTTTAGCTGATCATCTTTCTAAATGAGAGGAATCAAAGAAGTGGACGGAATGAAATTATTGATACATACAGATGATACAGGCGAGTGTTGTGTGGGCGGTAAGTATATATATATATATATTATACAAATCACATGGATTATATATATAGTTTTGGTTTACTGCATATGCTCAAACTCCAACATATATGTGGTTATTTGAATTTAAAGAAGGATGATGTAAACTCTGACTTGAAATTAATGTACGGATTAAATATTTTGTATATACAATATTCAAACATCACATTTACATAAACTCTGACTTGTATAAAGTTAAAGCCAGAGGCTCTCATTTAAGTTAACATCTCTCTCTCTCTCTCTCTCTCATCCTCTGCATGTGCTTGTCTATGGATTGTCTTCTGTGTGTGTTTCTTACATAATCGACGCAGGTCTCAATTATTATTGCGCATGCTCCCTACAGCACGCAGGTGAATATGAAGATATATATATATATATATATATATAAAGAATAATATGGAGATTAAGAGGGTGTTTGCTGCACGTTTCTTGCTACTATAATATGAACATCCACTTTTCTTCTATCTGTTAATTGGCTACCAACTTTGGGTTTCTTGCTACTATATGGTGTTTGGTTTTGATTTAATTATTCAATTTTACTAATTTACCCTTATTATAGTAGTTTATTTTATATTTTATTATACAATCAATATTGGGAAACAGTTTTCAAACATACAGGGGCGGAGGGAGCTAAAGGCCCGGGGGGTCCTATTTCCCCTCTCAATTTTCTTCAGACCTTGGATTTCTTAACACAATTACACATCTTTTATCAAACTTCAAAGTGCCTTTTATGTGTTTCTTCTCTCCCTTTTCCCCTATTATTACTACCATTTGAATTTTGTTTTTTTGACTTTGATTGTAGTAATAAACTACCATTTGAATTTTGTTAGTGTATATATTTAACTAAGTACATGCAGTATCTCTTGCTAGTATTAATGATGAGTAGATAATTAATGTGATATATAAAATAATAGAATATAGTAATTAAATTTATGAATTTGTATCAAGTAAAAAATTAATTAAAATGTCACCAAAGAAAAATAAATTTCAATATATGAGGTGTCCTCTCAGTAAAATTTTTTGGCTCTGTCATTACTCACATACACTGTCAAAGTGCGGATTTCAAACCTAAGATTATTGGTTTGAAAGTCAAAGCCTTTTCTACTGGTAGGCCCATCGCCCCCTTATTACATTATATTTATTTTCTCTTTAGCATATTAATTTCTACTTCCAACTAAGGATATTTGTTGATATTTTCTCATTGGATACGATTGTTTTTCATTAAATTTGGGTGCCGTATTGAAATTTGATTTCGGTTATTTGATTAGCTAGTTTATCAATAAAAACTACCGCTTATTCTTAAAAAAGAGAAAGATAATATCAAAACATATTTAAGTGATTACGGTAAGTCAATTGCCTCTATATAAAATGGCATAATTCTCGGCAGAAGCTCTCTGTCCAATTGGTTCAAGTGAGACCTCAGTGAGAAACTTATTTGGATGGAAGTTCTTCTTCGAGACTAATAAGTGTTGCTGATGGAAAAAAACTCAACCTTGAAGATGTTCGTCGGTCATGAGCTTGGTAGATATTAGAGCCAGTTTGACATTTCTGTGTTGTGAAAATAATCACTGTCATATTTGTTGTGAGAGAAATCAAATGTAAGAGAAAACATTTTGGCGTTTGGTAAACTTTTCGTTAAAAAGTATTGTTGGTATTGATTGCCGCATAACTAGAAAATGATTGTTGCATAATCATTTGTTTGGCATTGCTATGCTGTGAAAATAATCGTTGTTAGATTAACTGTAAGGAAAGCAGTTTGGTGTTTGTAAACTTTTGATTCCACATAATCATTAAACCCACCTCTTCAAATCGATTCCTGCATAATCAGAAAATGAAAACGCCTCATTTGCTGCTTTCCCTTATAACTTTCTCTCACATCAATTTTTAACAATAAGTGATTTTCTCATAGTTTACCAAACAGGCTGAGCTTCCCAATATTTTTAAAAAATCACTTATCACCTCAAATAAGCAATGCCAAACGGGCACTTACATGGCCATAAAAAGCTATTTGTAATACCGTTGACAAGAAATCTGAAAATACCTAAAGGATGACTAAAAATGGAGAATTTATATAAAAAAAATCCAAAATTTAACCCCCACTTTCAACAATGTCAGTTTTTATAAAATCTTTCAAATATAGCCAAAAACTCACATAAATAGACACAAATACCCTTAAAATTAAAACCAACATAAAATCTCAGGTTTGGTTTTCTCTCTCTCTCCTTCCATCTTTGTTTTAATTCCATGGTTTTTTGTTGGCCACTTGAAATAGTTTATTCAACTTACTAATTTTGTTTGTTGGATTGGATTTGAAGATAAAGAACTTATTAATTGTATTTCTTTTTCGATTTGGATGAATAAAATATTTCCAATTTGGGTCTGCCTGGATCATTGTAAGTTGAATTAGGGAGTATTGAGGCTATACATACGTGTTGCCCATTGGTATGGTTATTAAGTTCCTGATCAACTCACATAGAGACACTCCTCATTTCATGCAATGACGATACTTTCTACAAATTTGATCATATGACCTTTATGTGCGAAAGAAAGAGTTTTTCAATAAGTTGAATATTCAAAACATAATTATTGAATACTAGTGTCTCTAATATAAGTTTTTAAGTTTCTTGGTCCTATTTATGGATATTTCCTCTCAGGTTGCTGTGATAAACACAGCAATGACAACTCTCACAAAGACAATGGGTGTATTCCCGAAGTCTTTGATAACAAAGTCTTTGCACATAGATTCAATACTTAGCCATTTTCAAGAGAAATAACGTCACCTGAGAAGGAAGGTGAACAACTTGTTTTATCAGCAAAGCTATAGTTCAAGCTAAAGTACAGACCCTCCTAGAGAGATTGTGGACCTTGGCAGCACTGGATCTCTTTGTAGATGTTGATTCTCAGGCCTTTTTTTTTTTTTCCATTAGCATGATCTTTCTTTTTAAGTTTATGTGGGTTTTAAATTTTAAGGGCATTTTTGTCTATTTAAATGAGTTTTTGGCTATATTTGAAAGATTTTATAAAAACTGACATTTTTGAAAGTGATGGGTAAATTTTGGCTATTTTTGATAAATTCCCCTAAAAATGCCTAGAGATGGGTGATTAGGCCAATTTAAGATTATAATTAATAAACAAAAATTAAACTCTGGTAGCAGGATATGGCTTATCAATCCGGAAACGTGTTGGACATAAAATAAAGAAACACGCAGGGAATTATTTTACGCTGTAAAACCCCACCTCTGGGGAAAATTCATGGGACTCCTCACTCCAACACAAATCTACTATAGAACGATGATTACAAGAAGTACTCACACACTTATCCTAGACACATTCTAGATAATGTTTACCGACTTCTTCGTAACTCAACTTCTGTCACGGGATGATCTTCGCCACTCTTTATGTTGAACGCAATACTGGCCACGATTTCTTCAAGCTCGTCGGAGGAAAACCACTACCACGGTCTTGGTGCCCTCAACCGTATGAGTTGCCGACATGCATATGAATGCAATATGAATGATGAAGGTGTATGATAAATCACCAAGTAAACAAGGAACACTTGATGACTTATCTGAAAAATATGCGCATGAGCTTTCTCTTGAAAATTCAATCTATGCAAAACCAAATATGTCGAAAGCTATGTATGTGAAAATGAAGACACACGTTTTATTCAAGGGAAGTTATCTCTAGTAAGAGAGAAACCCAATAGTCCAATAATTCTGTTCAATTGTGATTCTCTCAAGTGAATCACGTCAAAACAAAAGACACACTACAATGCCATTATGAACAATACCTTTGATTCAATATCAACTTCCTGTAAGGACGCCAAACATGAGACTACAAATAGTATCAATCATGAATATCAATTTTGATCTAGTATGGACTCTAGATGACAATGCCAAACAACCAATCTTTGTGTGGGAGAAACAATATCTCCTAAAACAAACTAATTAGACCAATCAAATAGGAGATGAGCAACATGCAAGTCATAACGGGAAAAGATAAAAATTAAATCAAAATAGAGTCCAACTAGGAAAGTAATCTCAAGAGATAAAATTTAATCCTATTAAAAATAAGATTAAGATAAAAATACTTTGAGTGAAAATAACTCCAATTAGGAATCCTATAATGAATGCATGATTATGTCATGATTTACCTGAAATCAGTTTCTCATATAGGTCAAGCCATGCCTCAGATGTATAGGGTGGAATGAGTTGTGCCAAAACGTTCAGTAACAATTCTTCACACACTAATTTTCAACCTATGCTAGAGTCTAGGAAATGACAACACTATTTTCATACTAACAATCTCACCCTTTGGCATTTCCTAGACAAAATATCTATTACAACTCAAAAGAAATTGCTTGGGATTAAACAAATGAAATCCTACTCTAAATTAGAAGCTCTGAATCCCTACACATTATGAAACAACAAAACCAGTGAAGCATGTGGGAGAAGAATTGTAAGTCAAAGAAAAATTACAACATCACTCCCCCTTAATTCTACCACACAATCTCTCCCCCTTTTTATCATAATTTCACACAATCATCTCTCCCCCTTTTTGTAAGGAAATTCAAAGGGCAAGGAAAATACACAACGGAGCAAATAGAAAAGCATGAAGAAATCACGAATGTAATGCCCAAGAAATAGCAGGATGTCAGAAGCCAAAATGGGAATGCTCTTGAGAACATACTGTGCAATCTACAACTGACAGGATTGATAATGGCATTGCAATCCTCATATTCAATTTATCATGTGTCCTCAGTAATTTTGAGATTTACTCGAAGCATGAGGTGCAGCATGAAGCAAAGCCTAGCTGCACAATAAAACAAGAAGCATAAAACGACACGGTTTGAAAAAAAAAATATATATATTTTTTTATTTTTTTTATTTTTAAGGACTTAAACAAAATTTTAAAAATTACCACACCAAGAAAAATAATAAACAACTAAAACCTAATGGGAAAATAATAATGAGAAGTTGTTAAGAATCAAAAGCAACACACTCAAGACAGAAAAGTCAAAACAATCAAGACATAAAACACAATGTAGATGCAGACCCAAAGCTCTCTTGAAGATCTAATTATTTTCCTTTCATAAACATGCCAAGCATGTGAGTAAGAAGAGACAGTAGCAGCAAACCCATCGATGTCTGAAACGCAAAAGAAGCAAAGCATGGCAGGGACAAAAGAAAAACACCACACGAGACGGACAAACTCACAGATAATAGTAGAGGCATACCACAGTCATTGTGAAAGATAAAAGGCACCAAATGAGTCTACCATCAAAGGGCAAAGATGTTAAATGAACTCTTTTTCAATTAAGCACAAAAAATATGTCCACACAAGACAAATCCCACCAAAGATTGCACAAACACTGAGTGCATAGTAAGTCTATGATGACCAATTTATTTGGGATTTGAATTTTTTTATTTATTTTTCTTTACAGTTTGGTGGCTCACTTTCTTTAGCTTTCAACATGATCCATGTAGCAGATGGTCAATCAGTGTGCCCAAGTCAGATGACCATAAGCAACTGGGTGATGAGGCACCCTTGGGGAAATACTAATCTGAATCATGAAGGCTCCGAAGATAAGCAAGGATCGCAAACTAACATAGCCTGTTGACTCGAACCTCGACGGTGGTTAGACAAGAGGCCCGGTTACTGAGCAATGAGAAGTCACCAATTTTTTTTTTAAATTTTTTATAAATATAAAAAGATCAAAAGCTTATGCACAGTAGTGGGATGGCAATCCAAAGAGAGACAAGAGCAAGTGAGGGGATATTGAAGATACTTCAAAGAAAGGAGAGCGCGGGTGCAATTAAAAAAAATAGATGGATAGATCATTTCATGAAGTTTATCAAGCACCAAGACAATGGAAACCTTTGTGTGAATCTGAGAGTGTGAGTTCTCAATATAGGGCAGTGTCAGAGCCCAATCTAAGATCATCAAATACGTTCAGACAGTTACATGATTGATACACCTTAACAATCCTTGCACGAGCTGGACAGATTTATAAACACAGAAAGTAATTGAATTATCATAAAACATGAAAGAGGCTTTGGCATGCAATAGACTCCAAATTAATTTAGAGCATAGATACCTAAAGACTGCCTAAGGTTTCAAACCATAGATTGTCTAGAGGTTTGGTAACAAGACATTTCATATCCAAATTTTCTAAAGCAACAGGTTCATGCACAACGTTAGTGGAGGCAAACATACAATTATGATTTTCCTTTTTCTCCAAACTAACTTTGTCTTAGTTGACGGCAAACAATGAAAAGAAGATAGTTTGGATAAGCAGTTTACCTCTTTCATAAGATTTGAAATCTTATGTTGGATACTTACTTTTCCACCCATGCCATGAGAATTTAAACGAACAAATTCGTTTCGAAGCTTGTTGCATCTTGGTCTTATGTGCCCACGAGTTCCACAAAAGTGACAAATTGGAATAAATTTCTTGACTTCATGAGCGGCAGAAGGCTCAATAGGTGAAGTGAATTTGACAAACTTTGTTTTAGACACAGCGGAAGACTTATTACTTGGTTCAAATCCCAAGCCTCGTTTGTCACCATCTCTTCGTCCCATGCTAATCATCTTGTCAATTTTTTTTTACACCAATGGTTAAAGAAACAATCCTTTCATTTGAATTTTTAAGTTGAAGTTCAAGGGCTTTGTTGTCAAAAGTTAGATAAGCAATTAATTTATTCTGATCAGTCAATTTTTTATGCAAAAACATCAATTTTTCATTCATACCTGCACTTACCTTTTCGGAATCTGCATTAGGGGATTGAAACTCATTTGCAATCCTGCAATTTTTCAGTTTCAGCACAACAACTTCTTTGACGAGCTCACTATTTTGTTTACTGAGCTTCTGAGAAGCAGCCAACAAATCATCATATTTGTTCATGTTAAACTCAATATTTATACCTTTACAATCATCATCCTCATGTGATTTATCCAAGCTAGCTGTGGTTATGAGTGCAACCATCTTTTCATCATTCTTGCATTCCGATTCACTATCACTCCAAGTAGTATGCATTGCCTTATTCTTGCCATCCTTTTGTTTCTTTAAGGTGTTGGCACATTCCGAAGATATGAGTCCATAGCCTTCACAATTGAAACATTGGACCTTTTCTCTTGGATTCTTTCGTTCATTTGACCTAAATTCAGAGCCACCATCAAGTATAGTTAACAAACCTATTTTTAGAATTTATACCTTTTGAATCTCGACTCCTTGGATCATGATTCTTGAGAAAGTTCATGAATTGTCTTGTGAGAATCATTAATTCCTCATCACTGCAATCTTCATTTGAATGCCCATCATCTTCTTCATTCACAACCTTGAAAGCAACACTTTTGCTCTTTTTAGGAGCTAGATGTTTCATTTCATAGGTTTATGTGGACCCTATGAGTTCTTGAACTTTCAAGGTGTTCAAGTCACGGATCCCTTCAATAGCCGTGATCTTTGGTTGAAATCGTTGAGGCAAGGATCTCAAAATCTTTTTCACAACCCTGTCTTCTGGAAATTTTTCACCTAAACTTGAACAAGCATTCACAATTACACACAGTTTAACATAAAATTCAGAAAAAGTTTCATTCTCATCCATCATGAGTGTCTCAAACTGTAAAGTGTGTATTTGAAGCTTAGCTCCCTTAACAGTATCTGTTCCTTCATGAGTAACTTGCAAAATATCCCAAACTTCCTTAGAAGTATCACAACCAGATATATATTCAAATTGATCTTAAGACACATCAGTAAATAAAGCATTTAACCCCTTTTGATTATTAGTGTTGTGTGTGACTTCTGCAATGGTCCACTCCTCTCTAGTTTTGAGGACTGTGGTTTCTTCATCTCATTTTCCGATCTTCTTTGTGGGTTTAGGAAATTCATGAACCACTATACTCCATACACGTTCATCTAAGGACCAAAGAAACGACTTCATTTTGGCCTTCCAAGCGCCATAGTTGTTGCCATCGAAATATGGTGGATGTGCAATTGAGCCCGAGGCACGATCCATCTTAAGGTATGTTAGATCTTGCTGAGTATGTCCAACAACTTGCTCTGATGCCAATTGAAAATACCTGAAGGATGATTAAAAATGCTGGAGAGGGGTGATTAGGCCAATTTAAGATTATAATCAATAAACAAAAATTAAACTTTGGTAGTAGGATTGATATGGCTTATGAATCCTGAAACGTGTTGGACATAAAATAAAGAAACATGCAAAGAATTATTTTACGTGGTAAAACCCCACCTCTGGGGAAAATTCACGAGACTCCTCAGTCCAACACAAATCCATTATAGAACGATGATTACAAGAAGTACTCACACACTTATCCTAGACATATTCTAGATAATCTTTACCAACTTCTTCATAACTCAACTTCTATCACGGAATGATCTTTGCCACTCCGTATGTTGAACGCAATACTGGCCATGATTGCTTCAAGCTCGCCAGAGGAAAACTGCCACCACGGTCTTGGTGCCCTCAACCGTATGAGTTGCCGACATGTATATGAATGAAATATGAATGATGAAGGTGTATGATAAATCACCAAGTAAACAAGGAACACTTGATGACTTATCTGAAAAATATGCGCAGGAGCTTTCTCTTGAAAATTCAATCTATGCAAAACCAAATATGTCGAAAGCTATGTATGGGAAAATGAAGACACACGTTTTATTCAAGGCAGGTTCTCTCTAGTAAGAGAGAAACACCCAATAGTCCAATAATTCTATTCAATTGTGATTCTCAAACTTGATCCCATATGGACTCAAGTCAATCACGTCAAAACAAAAGACACACTACAATGCCATTATGAATAATACCTTTGATTCAATATCAACTTCCTGTAAGGACGCCAAACATAAGACTACAAATAGTATCAATCATGAATATCAATTTTGATCTAGTATGGACTTAGATGACGATGCCAAACAACCAATCTTTGTGTGGGAGAAACAATATCTCCTAAAAGAAACTAATTAGACCAATCAAATAGGAGATGAGCAACGTGCAAGTCATAACGGGAAAAGATAAAAATTAAATCAAAATAGAGTCCAACTAGGAAAGTAATCTCAAGAGATAAAATCTAATCCTATTAAAAATAAGATTAAGATAAAAATACTTTGAGTGAAAATAACTCCAATTAGGAATCCTATAATGAATGCATGATTATGTCATGATTTACCTGAAATCAGTTTCTCATATTGGTCAAGCCATGCCTCGGATGTATGGTGTTGAATGAGTTGTTCCAAAACGTCCAGTAACAATTCTTCACACACCAATTTTCAACCTATGCTAGAGTCTAGGAAATGACAACACTATTTTCATACTAATAAAATCTCTCCGAACGATTAGTTAAGTTACTCCTACTCTTAGGAAAATGGTAAAAGTAGAGAAAGAATGTGCTATGCGCGAATAAGGTTTTTTATTTTATTTTGAGACCCTTTATTGGTCTTGATAGCATCATATCTCTCAATGATGTTATTTTTTTTTTTTTTTTTAAAGGTTAATGTGTAGAATCCTTTAAATTGCATCACATCTTTTAACTTTCCTTGATTCCCAAGCGCTCAAAATATTTCCAACAAATATATCAAAGAACATTACCATGATTATTAAAATCATAATAATATCTAGAAAGATTAAAAACTCACATTGATTTTTCTTCTAACCAACAACCTAATTCATGGGCCAATGGTTCCATATCCCACTCTTCCTTTAGTATAAAATGAAATTGCCTCTTTCCAATTTTTTTTTTCAAATCATATAACATGTCAACATTCATTAAGCCTGGTTTGATATCATCATAGTTCTTGACCATTCTAGTAGCCTATTGCAAAACAAAATTATCATTTGTTACCTTCAATTTATTTACCCCATGATTCTCATGTACATCATGCATATTTATAAGCATCTTATTATTTTGAGGTACCCCTCTTTAAGGGCTTTCATTTCTCTCCAAGGATAACATTTTTCAAGATGGATTGTTTAGAGAATGTGGATCGGAACATTATTTATCAACAAGGTTTTAATTTTCTACCTAATCTCTAATTTTACGGAGTTGAGTATTTAGAACTTTATAGATGTTACATGCTTTAGGCATGCAACATCATAGGCTGCTTTGCTGAACACACGAGGAGTAAACTTCATCACACCATGCCCTCAATAGACATCGGTATTCATGTTCTCCCCAAGCATGTCGATGAGGATAGAATCAGCCAAATGCATTGGTGGAACCAGAAATTATTTAGCGAATGTACAATTTTGAAGACTAAAAGCTTTATGAAAAAAATTGAATAAAATAAACAAATCATAATTGATCATGGCTCAAGTCGTGCGTTGCGTAACCTTTTCCTCCTTGAGTTTGTTACTGAAACTAATCATAAGAGCTAAATTTAAAATAAATATAAAATAAACAAAAAGGAAGAAAAAAAGAAGAAGAAGAAACGAATTGGCGACCAAGAAGGAAAAAAAAAAGCGCAGCACATGAGACTTACTTTGGGTGAAGAGGGAAAAAAACCACAGCAATAGCAAACAAATTGATTTCCTTATTGTTTAAATCCCTGTTAAAACAAGAAAGAAAAATAGGTTTAAAGACTTTTTAAAGCCCACGAAATGAAGGCCTAAGCATGTCTTGAAAGCCCATGATTGCAGTTCCGTTTTTTTTTCCCCTGACCCAAAACGACGTCGTTTTGGCAAGGACTTAAAAAAAAAAATTAGGCGTGATGCGCAGTGCAACAAATAGACTTTGGCTGAGATATTTTGTCGAACACCTAGAGTGCACCATCACCAACTGAGCAAAGGGGAAATTTGAAGCACCCACAATAGTTTTTCTGGCGAGGAGAGATGTAGTTACACCTCCTTATGCCTTAATAGGTTTGCCACTAGCCAAATCCCCCACTTAACTCTCCCTCCATCCCTCCCTCCTTGAACATAGAAAACAAATTACTAATCTTCCAAAAAATGCTGCTCCTTTTACTTAACCTATTTTTCTTGGACAACCCTTTTTCACTTTTTTCTCTTCACTTTCTCTATCCTCCACATTGAAATTAGAAGAAGAGTACAAGTAAGAGCTCATCTTCATAAGTGCTTCTATTTCTACCCACTGTCCTATTTCCTCGCCCACCTTGTCTTCAAAATTTTAAAGATAGATTTATAAGTACTTAGGGAAAGAACCTCAACTCGCGAAACACCCACCTATTCTATTGTTTGACCAAAAGAAAAAAAAATAGAAAGAAAGAAGAAAGCGTACGATTCCTCAGTGCTCAAAACTCAATTCTCAAACAATTTTTTTCTTTTTTTTTTTCATTCAATCAAATTATTTGTGAAGAAGAAAATAACAGGAGAATGAATGATGAAGAGAACAACTCCATCGAAAAAGTAAGGAAATCATAGTGAATAAAAAACATTTATCCAAAATATTTCCAGAAGCTACAAGCGAGAGAATAAAAAACTAAAAGATCAAGAAAATCAAAATATTAGACTAAAAATTATTTATGGTTAATTACAGTTTAGTACATTGTGGTTATACCCATAAGACAAGTTAGTCCATACCTTCTCAATTTTAATAAGGACATACCACGGTCTTTTAAATTTGTTACAAGGTGGTTCAACCGTTAAGGTTTCCGTAAGTTGTCCAGTTAGTTGCCTATGTGGCACTTATGGGTATCACTTTTCCGCTAGTTTCGAAATCCTTCCAAGTGCATTTTTAGACTTTTTTTATTCATTCCCCCGACCAACCCTCTGTTTGAACTCCCGCCCACGTGGCATAGGCTGATTGGCTTGGAATGCAAAATTTTAAATTTTTTAATTTGAACTCCTCGTCTATATAGCTTGATAGAAACAAGAACCCTAAGTCCTCAAATTATCTCACACCAATTCTCTCCAAATCCTATATTTTTCTTCGTGAAGTAGGAAATACAGAATGAGTGAGATGCATCGATGCTTTTATGGTGGGTTTGCTCAACTGGAAACCTTTTGGACCAAGGATAATCCAGGGAGAAGAATCTGGGCATGCTGCGCAAGGTAATTTCACTAATTTCTTTGTTATTTGGGTGTTAGGGTTTCAAATTGGAATTGAATTAGGCAATTATTTAAGTTATTTACCTCATGTTCAGCAAAAAAAGGTATGCGTATTTCGACTAGTTCGATCCTTAAATGAGTGTCGGTAAAAAATGATCATTCATGGGTTGTTGAAAAGGATAGATAAGGCTAAGGGTGAACTGAGAGGGTCAAGCATGAGAGAGAAGCTACTTTGGTTTTTCATCGTTATTGCTATGCTCTCAGCAAATGCAAATGAACATAAGGGTTTAAGTGGAACGAAAACAGTACTAGAACTTGCTTGATGGTTTCTGTTGGATTTTGTCTAATGCAGGTTTTTTTAAAGATCATTAACTAGTTGTAATGTTGCTTGATGGTTTATTTTGGTATGAATGTATGAAACTATGAGTTGTATGAAATGGCAAATTGGAAAATCACATTCCTTTTGCAAATTGTTCAAAATAAGTGCATGACATCCAGTATTTGATGGAGGTAATATTGTACAAAATAACTAATGATACAAAAATAAGAGAAAAATAAAAGTTCATTGATCTCAACCTGTTAACAAAATAAGAGTGCATTATATCAAGCATTGCATACCAAAATGTCAAAAAAAAAACCCAGGCTTTCATATAGTTTGTCCATAACCAAAATAGAATCATAACAAAACTAGACAACAACCTCTAATTTAGTTTCTCCATAACCAAAACACATTCATACCAAAGCCAAAAAAAAAACAACCTCCAATATAGTTTCTCGATAATCGAAAACCCAACCAAACCCTATTTGATCCTACACTCTACTTTGTGATTCTTGGACAGAAGCATAATTGTTGCATCTTGTGTTGTTGCGTTTATCCCTCTTCCTCACAACTTCAGTTGGATTGCTTGAATCTATTGCATATGTTGCTGCAACTTTTGCTTTCTTTTTGTCTCTCTTTCCCTGAAAAAACGAACAAAAACAGAGTGCTATCACCTATCATACAACCATAATCCCAACAAGCAAATACAATTGTAAAGTGCAATTACCTTCAGTACTTTAGCTCTTTGCTTTGCCTTCTCTCTCAATTGATTCTTCCTCTCCATCTCAGCTTTATACTTGTCAGGTTTGGAAACTGGGATAGAAGTTCCAATAGCAGCCTTAGTCTTACTTTTCTTACCAAGTTGGTTTCTATCATTTGGTGGCTTATGTCTATGGCATATTAGTGAATTATGACCTTTTTGCCCATATGTACCATATTTGAGAGAGTCTTGGTACCTTCCTATCTTTTTCCCACTTGTTTTGGTCTGCTGTTCACTTGCCTATTTCCTCCTAACCTTGGTTGGTTTGCTTGGCTCTCTAGTATACATAAAAGCAGTGGCGGATCCAAGATTGTTACCCCAAGGTGTCTTACTGTAAAAATTCTGATATTTTTTTTAAGATGAAAATAATGCTAAAAGATAATTTTCTATACTTTCCTCTTATCGTTCCATAATTCTAAGCATGAATTAATCAAATCAAACAAATGAACAAGTACCTTATTATAAGTTATCCATCACAAAATTAATCATAAACCTTAAATTCCAACAAATCAAATAATCATATATAGTCATCTAATCCAATAAATCATCCACACACAAAATTATCAATATTCATCTGTTCCAATAAATCATTATCTAATAAAAATATTAGGCATTATCATCAAACAAAAGAATGTAACATAAGTATACCAAGAACAATAAATTTATAAAATCATAGATGGAGAGGGAAGAGAATAAAATTCAGCCATGTTGAGGGTTTTGGGGGAGATTTAGTTTAGGGTTTAGGATAGAAAATAATAGAATTTGGGGATTTTTGGAGTCCATTTGAGTGTTTGAGTTGACTGGAGTAGAGACATGGTATTTTATTACAATTATTTTAGTATTTTTATGTTTTTCATAAATCTTGTTGGGAAATATAAAGGGTTGTTGGGCAGAGATGTATGTTAAACTTTGGTCAATATTTTCCAGATTTGGTAAAGTTTTATGATTGAAAGCAATGAGATGATTCATAAACGATGTTGGTTTGGGTGGGTTTGGACTTTGGGGGAAGTTGCTGGGCCAGGCCATTTTAAAGACAAGTCCTGGTCAAAATGATGTAGTTTTGCCTAGGATGTTTATAATAATAAAAAAAAAACAACAGTGCTTCTTCTTCCTCGCACCTCCTTTCTTCCTAAGGTAAAACGTCAAGCACTTGGTGTGCAACTCCAAGGGGTCTCTCCCCCATCTCCAACGAACCTCCAAGCCTATTTCCATGGCTTCCAAGAGGTTGTGCAACCCCACTGACCACACTGTGGCTCCGCCACTGCATAAGAGGTAATATTTCAGGGAAATCTGTTCTTTCCCATTGGTCCATTTCCTTCACAGGTTGTATAATGTTCTCAATGCCTTTAGGAATCTCTTATGGTTAATAGCTGACACTACTTGCTTACATGGTACACCAGATAAATCCCAATTCCTGCATGAGCATGTCCTATCATCCAAATCTACTATAGACTACCTACCTATTGCAGTATGTACTTGGAATTGGGGTCTTCTAAATATAATAGCAATGCAATCAGCAACAACTTTTTTGTTGGTTTCTCAACTATTAACATTCCCCTGCATTGTTGCCTTAAAGGACACCATTGGTACAGTGAGGTTTGTCTTCACCTATTCCACAAATATTTGAGCCAACTAGGAAGATATGATCCCTTTGTTTTCCCATACCCTGGTACATATGTGTTTGGGATCTACCTTATTCACCTGTAGTGTGTCTTCATGTTGCATCTTGGATACATAAATCTCAAAAGGACAGTTCTCAGATGCACAAATTGCCATAATCCTATACTTCTCAGACTTCATCCAACATATCTCCCATCCTTCTTTTATTGAAATGGCCTTGAGAGCATTTCTGAAGCTAACACTACTTGAAAACTGCATGCCAGTATCTAACTTAATAATTCCCATGTCACAAGAAGTATTGAACTCTGGGAATGTATGACTAGTGCTTTCCTCATCTGATTGTGGTGCTTTCTTAAGGTGTTGCTCATCCTCTTCATTAATTGCAAACATGTCTTCATTATCCACAAAGTCTCCCACATCTGAAGCTTTGGTACTGATTGTTCAGCATTTGGTCCACCTGACTCATCATCTATGTCAACCTCATGTAAGAAGACTTGATCATCATCATCCTCATCAATACCGTACTCATTATCCACAAAGTTAGGGTCACTCTCATCATCATTTTATGAAGAATTCTCATTAGCTTGTTGTTGAATTGAGGGTTTCCTCTTCCTAACAGATCTTCTTAATTCATTGATCTCAGCATCTACACACTCTTCATCAACTTCTGTCACCTTTCTTTGCCTTTGGAATTACCTTTCTTTGTCTCATGTCACAAGAAGTATTGTACAAAGTACACATGCTTCATCAACTTCTGCCCATTTCTTTGCCTTTAGAACTAGCTGAATTCATTGTTGGAGTTGGTTTCCTTGTACTTTGTACCTCATTTGATGTAGCTTTATGCAACCCATCATGTAGTACAATTGCTTTATCAAACTCTAGTAGCTCTTCAAGGATAACACTTGGAGTTCTCACATCATCAGCATAATCATATACTTGGGAAAAATAGCGACAATACACGTTAGATCTAGTCTGGCTATTTAGAACATCATCGAGGTTGTCTTGATGATCCATATACATGTTAATCATCCTAACCTCAGACACATTTTCGTACATTTCAATAGCCATCAAACTCCATCTGCTTCATAGTACCCTAATCTTGAACCCTATACCAGTAATCAATCCTACCTATATGGCCCAACTACACAGCCATGCAGTCTATTTCAATTAACGACATCTTGTCTTTATCCAAATAATCAAAGTACGTAACAATTCCATCCAAATAGTACTTATGTATCAGTCTTCCACCATGGTGCATTCGGATGCGAAATAAGCTATCAGCGTCTTCATACATAGATGATCCAACGTTAGGGTACTGTTACACATTGCAAGGATTTATGGACAAACACAAAAACCACCAACTAAACAATAACCACAATGAAAACTCCAAGCAAACACTTTTAGAATGCACTTTACTATACCACTAGGATTTAAATTATTAAATACAGTACAATCACTTTTCAGACCAAAAGAAAATAATCCACATGAGTTACAGTAGGACCATAGACCAACATTACTTACATAAAGGCCACTGACGACAACCAGAAAACCCCAAATATGCTAATTGGGAAACCCTTATCCCCAAAACTTCAAACTCAAAAGCCTAACAAAAAAAACACCATATTAAAACCCTATTCCCCAAATATGGGAACTTTGAAACCATTTTCCCAAAAAATCGAACTCAGAATCCTAGCCCCCCAAAAAAATAAATATTAAAACCCTAATATCCAAAGATGTGAACTTGGAAACCCTTATCCCGAAAAAAAATTCAAATAAAACCTCAATCCCCATATACCGTAAATTGGGTCATCCTTTCCAGGTGGTCGTGGATCCCAACTCATCTTAGCCTTCTATCAATCGACTTTGTGTCGTCATCCTCTCCAAGTGAAAATAGTAGCACTCATCTTCATTTATGATGAATATTATAAGGACAAAAATGTAAATTGCTTGCATTTTTTGGATAATTTCATTTGGGTTTTTAGCATTGAAAAATTATGAGTTTGCAGCACAACAAACTAAATCATCACAAGTCATAAATACGAGGTTGGTGTTGACTGCACAACGATGGTATGAGATGACCCTTATCATGTAGTCGTGAAAACCACTTAAACCTTAAACTATAGCCCAATCCAAATAAAAAAAATAAACCCCAAATCAGAGATGGGATTTGATCATGAGCACATTGTGATGGAGTTTTTCTATATAAACCCCGTACTTCTCTTTGTTCACCCTATATTCTAAGTTCACCCCAACTTCTAATTCAAAATTTCAAAATTTCAAAGAAAACCCCACTATCTTCCTAAACTACTCCTAATCACACCTAGAAAAAAATAATAATTAAAAAACTCATCAACCTCATACCCCACACCCCACACCTCGCTATTTGGCCCCTCACCACTCTAAGTTCACCTCGCTATTTGGCCAATTGGAGAAGGAGGATCGTCGTCTTTGCCTAAAACCCGGTTATATATCAAGCCATGCTCCTCCAATTTGTCAACAAAATCTGGGTACCTCTCTTTCATCCTCTCGTACACAATGTGGCTCAGAACAATGGGAGTTTCTCCCCCACTTCCAGGCTCCACTCCACAGAAGAAGGAACAACTTCGCTGGGTTCTGTGAATCTGTTAGAATGTGATCTGTATTGAAATTGAATGGAAGATTGATGAATTAGTTGTGCAAGAGTTTAAATGCAAAGGAACATAAGCCAAAGAAGTTGAATCCTTGACAAACTTCTTATCTGAGATCCTTTCCTCTATGAAGGTCTGTTGATTTCTTACCCAATTCATTTCTCAATATCCCACTTGCACAATGATACATCCTATTTTTCCCAATTGATGTTGAATTTCATTTTCACCTGCACTTTATGCAACTGCTTGCAGCCATGGGTTCCCACGCTTCACAAGTCACTCTCCATTCCTGTGGGGTCTACTGGAAATGAAGTTGAGGTTGAGAGTCCACAAGGCTCCCTTATCTCACATTTTCCCTTTGTGTCTTGGCGTGCCGACTGCACTATCAAAAGAGGGAGACATCTGTCTGAACTTACCCCTCTTCCCATATCAAAGTCTCTGTCATCCAAACCCCCACTCTCTTCTAAATCATCAGTCCTTAAGAGAATTTCTTCTGGTACTTCTAATTGGATACCCTTTTTTCATGCTAATTTTGGAGATGCAAATGATGATTTGCTTGATTTGCTAATCTTGTCTTCAAGGTATTGGCTGTTAAATTTCAGAGAGATGGGTTAGCGGCCCACAACTAGCAACATCAATATTATCCCCGTCTTGCCTTCGAGGTTAGTAGGTGTGGGACTTTATCACAAAAGGCTTCGGTGATATTAGTAGTGAAATCATTCATTATATATTTTATTTTATTTTGTCAAGTTTCCAATGTGGGACTTATATTCTTCGACATACCCCCTCACGTAGGATCACCACATAGTGGGGCACATGTGGAGCCAAGTCCACGTCGGAGTTGAAACTATTCATTATATATTGTATTTTATTTTGTCAAGTTTTAGATGTAGGACTTATATTCTTCAACATTGGCCATTCATTGTTTGTTCCTTTTACTAGTTTGATGTGTGAGAGCATACAGATAGCATACCGGACAAGTTTTGATTCAAATATTTTCTTTTTCACAGAACACATAGAGGGCAGGCTCGCACTGATAGGAAGCACTCCCATCTGGAAAGAAGCTGAAGTGTTGTTCGAACAGGCTAGCGTCCTGGTGAGAATACCTTAAAGAGGGAGTTGTGGACAAAGTTTGAAGCAGCTTCTTCAAATGAGCTTCTGTTTAATGACTCTGTAACTCATAAAGGCTTTCTTGATCGATTTTATGAGGTTTCTTGAGATGGAGATTACCAAATGGCTTTTGAATAAATAGTTTCATGATCTTAAATTCTGATTTGTACTAGGTGGTTCATTTGTATCTTTTCAAAGTATAAGGAGCTTTGCACATGTAATTTTGTATCCCTACAAGTCTACAACATCGAACCAACCTCCCCTTTCTTCAATATTTCCTAAACCCTGAAACCTCTCTATTCTCTAGCAATGGCCAAAACCACCGAATTGATTCAGCACATTGAGTTGTACGTCGACATGTCCCGCTCTCCTACTGAGCTGGTTCACACTCCATTCAATTTCTACTCGATTTTTTTAAATTTTTTAGTGAGAAGTCTCTACTAGTTTGAGTTTCTTAATCCTGTCGGCTGCTTGGAAAATTAAGGAAAACAAATGTTAAACAATCAAAATTCAAACTAAATTATGCATATTTTTTATTTTTTGTTATTTGGGAGCTTTGCATTCACCTTTGGCCTGCGTTACGGTGGGTACTTTAATCAAATTATGCAGTGTATGTCAATTTAAACGACTGTAGCACTGTGTAACCTAAGCATGAGTTTCTTTCATGTTTCTGCTTTGGGGTAGGATAGTTTAAAGCTCAAAATGTGTGCTTTACAGGTTGCAAGATTCAATCATTTCTCTCGTGAAGAGTGACTTTTTAACTATTGATGTGTTGGTACGATTAACTTTTCGTTATCCATCATCTTTCAGTTATATTCAATTGGTTTGTTTTCTTTAATTTATGTGTTTCTAAATAGGTGAAAGAGATGAGGATGTCTTTGACCACTACGGACAATGTGATCTGTGCTCGGGGTAACTGTTATGTCACTTATTTATTTTTCTAAAACATATGATATATTGTTTTTCTATGAGGACCTAAATCTAAGTGCCTATTTGGCATTGCTTATTTGGGACTATAAGTGATTATTTTGAAATTTTTAAAAATGGAGCATGTTTGGTAAAGGATAAAAAAAAATCACTTTTTGTAAATAATTGTTGTGAGGTAAAGCAATTTGGGATAGCTGCTTCCATTTTTTAATTATGCGATAGTCAATTTGGAGAGGTGCTGGACTTTAATGAAAATTTCAGAATTTTGAAAATAACCCCATCTATTTCACGCTCACGTCTCTCTTCTCCTTCCCATCACTCTCTTCCACGTTCATTAGAGCTCCCTCTTCGCCTTCTCTTCCACTTGTTCTTCAATTTTTCTTGTTGGATTAATTGAAGCATTCTCTAAAAGGCAAAGACTTGGGTAAAAGACATAGGGAAGCCCACTGATTATGGTACAATTTACAAATCAAATTGATATGATAGCAGTGACAAGTAAGATTATTATTATCATTCTTCCTTTAAACCCTAGAAATACTGATTGCACAGTCACATATTCTCTAGAGAAACCCCAAAAACAGACCTTGTGATCGTCCTTCAAATTACTGATTCGGCAATGACAACTGGAAGACAAAATGATTGGAAAGGCGTGAGACAAAACAACTTTAGAAATGGAAGGTAAAGGTTTTTGAGTTGAACAAGAAACACTGTGCTTTTCTTAAAGGTGACCCAAAAACCAATATAGACCTCATAATTTGATTATTTAAATGGACAATTCGTTGTTCCTGCTTGTTAAGAACCAAATTCTTATTTCTTATTAGTGAAGACTCGAGAGAGTGAAACCCAACCCATTTCATTTCATACTACAAAGATAACAACAACTTGAGTAAAAAGGAAAAAAAAAATTATGCTTTTTAATTAAATGCTCCATTTCAAACCCAAGACCAATCCCCTAAATAATTTCATTATTTAACTGGAGAATTTTAAACACTTGCATAGAAGACTTATTTCACCATAATGTTATTTTTAGTCATTATACACAACTCACAACATTTTCACACAAAAATTTATTAAACACTCAAAAACTGATTACTATACCAACATCACTTTTAACAAAAAGTTTATTAAACGCCAAACTGTTTTATTTCACAATTGATTTCTCTCACAGCAAATATGATGGCGATTATTTTTACAGCACATCAACGTCAAACTAGCCCTTAGTATCAAGTAGTAGCTTGAAGATTTCTATGCATATTTAATGCGCAATTGACTCTCTGTGCAGCTGGCTTTCGGTTTGATGATAAGAATGCATTTGTGTAGATGATAGTTCTGATTTTGGATATATGTGATGATTTTTTGGGTTGATTCCTTTGGCTATGGGATTCACGATCTCAGATCTAGTAATGTTCCTCCAGATCGTTTTTGTCCTTTAACTTTCTTAATTATACGGATTGATTCTTCTATTATGCTCTTAAGTTTAGGAGATGTAGGACAGAATGTAATTTCTTGCTCTTCATATGCCCTATGAAGGGCTATAAGGTTTAGGAAACTTGTGAGTTTAAGGCCTAGTATTCCAAATTGGGGTTTGAAAACCTAAAGAGGAAAGGGAGTGGGCGTTGGTGAATTATGGGATATACTTAAATTCTGGGCAGCTTTATGGGCTTCTGTCACTTCAGATTTCAAAGACTATTCTTACTCCACTATATTGAGGAATATGGCTGCTGATGTGATGTGAAGTGTATTTTTTGTGACTTGTTTTCTTTGGGTCTTTCTGGGTGTAGCCCAATCTTCTTTATACCAACTTTGTTCTGTTGCCTACTTGCGCTCTTGTAAGTTCGGCCGCGCCTTTTTTCAATATCTCTCAGGCATCACTATTAATTTAAAATAAAAAAATCTTTGAGGAACCCTTTTTTTTCGTGATTTTTGTTGAACCGTATGTAATAAAATACATCAAACTGTTGCATTTTATGGATGACCCAGGTAGCCGTATTATGAAGCAACACTGACTGATTTTAAATAGTTTAAAATTGAAATGATTATCAAATGGACCCTCAATTTTTCCTTTCCAAGTAAGTTTTTGATCTTACACTCTTGCAAATTCCTCACAAGGCCTTAAAAATTTTAGGCTCAAGAGTTTTTGTTTTTGTTTTTTGTTTACATCATTGTTATTTACATTTTCTATTATATAAACCTAAAAAATACAAAGAAAAATTAGTATATAGTGAAAAAAAAAATATATATTTAATATTTAATGTGTCTCATTTTCGAGTTGAAAAGTAATGGAACCTAAATCAAGATTTTCTCATTTTCGGGTTCATCACCCAACCGTGCCCTGTTGTGTCTTTGTCACTATTGCTGTTATTTTATACCAGGCAATGCAAGATGGACTGCTTATGCTCATGGACATTTTCAGAATGTGCAATGATTCTGACAATTCACAGATTTATAGTGCAGTAAAATCTAACCATAAAGAATGGAATATATTCATAACAAAATCAATATATATATATATATATTTTTAGTACAAGTGATAGTCTAAATTACAAGGGAGGAGGATTTCTCACACACACAACTATGATGCCGTTGAGGGTTCGAACTTGAGACCTCTAGTCTGCAAGTCAATGCCATTTTTCACTGACCTAGACCCCGTTGGCAACAAAATCAATATTCAATAGAATAATAAGCACACAATTTATTGCTGAAAATCACGGGAGAAGCTAAACAATATTAATTGTAATACCATTATCTAACCAAGTAAAAGGACATAAGTTAGAACTGCTGGGAAAACCCTATTCTTTTCTAGATAAACTTGATAGAACTTTACTCAAGGCCAAAACATTCTAACACTCTAACTTCTTTACAAGGTTTCTTTTTCATCTTACCCTTTACATGGTATCTAAGGGAAAATGTTTTCTGGCTAAGGATACAGGTAGATATTTGAGGTTCGAATGGACATCCCAACAAGAAGCGGCCAAATTAGTTCACACTTGCCTTTACGTCAAAGCAGCATCCGATCGCAGTTTGGGAATAATCTGCAAGTCTTCAAGACAGTCAGCGACAATTACATGAACAGATAAATTAATCAGATAAATCATCTTCAGCACCACTATATTCATCAATATCTTGGTGTCGTGAAATTTTCCGTGGTCTTTCAAGGGTATCTTCAACATCAAAGCGTCTTGTTTTCAAATTTGACACAGATCCCCTTGAATAATCCTGAAAGCAGCAAGCCAATTATGTGTATATGCAATTATTCAAATCATTTGATGACTAAAACCGCATACCAAATGAATTTAAATTTCAACAAATAGCTTATCATCGTACCCCTGAATCCTTTAGTTCAATTGCAGCAACAGTGGATCTCTGCCTGACAGTCACTCTTGAGGGTGCGGGAAAATGCTCAACCTCATCACTGGTTTTTCCCTCTTTGGACCTCTTTTTCCTTAAGACAAGCTTTGTGGGAAGGGGCTGCATTGTGAATGGAAAATTTATAAAGGATAATCTTGATGAGTTGTTACTCAAAACAAAACCAAAAAACAGAAGCAAAGAGCAATTAATAAATGCACATGTAATAAAGATAAAAATATCGATTCTAAGGGATACCGCATAGCGTGCTTCTTCTTCATCAAATGAAACAAGGTATGTTGTGGGATCATGCACATCATCACCTCTTACCTGTTGAGACATCAAAAGGAATATCATTAAATAAGCAATCAAAAGCTAACTTAATAACTTCTCAAAACCATGGGGATGGTACATACATCGTAATGATACTCGCGAACCCAAGAATAAGAAACATCTTCAGATTCATCATAAGGATCTTTTGATAGCTGCCACCATTGAAATAAATAGTATATGAGCCATGAGATCAGCCTATAAACTGTTAATGCTAATCTTCAGATTTAGAAGTCAAAAAAAGCATGTCTACCTCATTTGGCGAAGGGACCATGTAAGCCAAAAATTTCTCCGGATTAGCTGGATCTGCGCCTGTTACCTTGTAACTTTTCATAATGGCCTGTAATAGATGATGATGGATGAGATCATAACGCACCAGTAGCCACTTATAGGATCATGACAAAATATGAAAATATTCAAGTACAACAATGTAGAAGATGCAGACTAAGTTTGATGTAAATGACAATCGACAAAGCCATCACATATTAAAACTTCTGTCAGGCCAACGCATCTTTGGCACATAATATCTACTGTAACACAATGTTTTTCTTCCAAAGCCAGGGTTTCTGACTGAAAAAAGAAAGAAAAAGAAAACATGATATTTGGATATGAACAGATAGTAGAAAGAAAGGAGTAGCATTATTGGCAGTTCTTTTTTGCCAATTCACATGGAAGGTGGATTCGGATAAACTATAAGTAAAAAGAAAAAGAGCCGCTCAATCTACAGATACATTCAATTTGAGAGTAGAACGGCCAGGAAAAATTAACATAAAGAACATAGATAAGAAAGGTTCAACTTCATGTAAACCTAGGGATATGTGTTGTGGGATGACATGATTACCTAATACAAAGGCAATTCTTTAAATTATTTTCCTAACCGAAATGAAAACTTGATTAGTAAATTGCAACAATTCAACACATACTTAAGGTAAAATTCATGCAATCAAGGGATAAAGGCAACTCTTAAATTATTTCCCTCTAAATGAATAAGCACCATCTAACACACACTAACAGACAATGAAGGAATACTGCTTCAATTATGGGTATAGTTGGATACAGATTATTTTAGCTCTTTTGTTTGTTTTCCAAACCTTTCACCTAAATCAATTCAAGCAATTTTGATGGTCCTCTATTTGTTTTTTGGATTCAATTCTAGTTCACTTTTTGGGGCTTTCACTTGTTATTATAATGTGAAGCAGGCTGCAGAATCCAGAAATGAAGATTTTCTTTAAATTGAAGGTTTGAGAATCTGATTTTATTTGACCTGAAAAAAAAAAAAGAGAATCTAAATTTATGACCATAACTGGTTGCATGCATCCCAACTCACTCTTGATTCATAAGCGTCATGACCGGACTGGTCCAATTTGCTGTAGATTTCTGAATCAGCAGTAGGAGCACCATCAAATGCTGCAAGGACAAATTGGTCTTCATACCTATTACAAAAGTATCATCAATAACAGCCCCAAGTTAATGTGCGAATATTCTAGAATGCTATATGACTGCCATAAATAAATGTTTTAGGTTTTCAATTAACCAGCCACCAGCTTAATTGGTCATCATTGAAAAATATCTATAATCTGCATGTATGCATGCTCATGCATGAATATGGATGATTTTGATTTCAAAATGTCTGGACTCTGAAATAACAAGCTTTTCATGAGAGCTCAAGCTTGACTTCAACCATAAGCCATTGCCACTACGTATAATAAATTTACTAATTAAGATCAGCACATAACGGGCTTGTGTACGAAAGACTAAAGTAATAAATGTTTATCTTATTTAAACAGAAAATCAGATACTCCATACCGCTCAAAATCAGGCAACAGAGGTAGAACCTCAACAGGGTATAAATTCTTATTGGTTGCATAAACAGGGCGTGACTTGCAGGCCTCAAATGATGCCTCAATTTCCTTGATTTGTCTTTCCCTGAAAAATGATTCAGGGTAATTAATTGACATGAGTAATGGACATTGGTTATATGATCACCAAGGTAGGTAGGCAAAGAGCAAACCTGTCATTAAGGTTGTCCAAAATGTTGCGACCTCCCTTCATTTCCCGGAGTTCCTTTGCTTGTTTTTCAGTTAAAGACTGCAGATGCCAATGCACGTACTTATAACATAGCTCACCAGTATATTTCAAGAAAGACTGCTCATCTAAAATGGAGCATTAATCGACTACCTGTCTCGCAGAGTCCATGCTAATAGGAGATATATATTGTGTTTTAACCAGCCATGCAACCCCTTTATCGGTAGGCCGCTCTTTTCTTCTGATGCCATTCTTTTTCACAGGGGTTGCTGCTACATCATCCCGCAATAATTCCTCATCTTCCAAAGCAAGGGGTGGTCTAACACTTGGAGGACTGATTGAACCAGGAAAAAAAACAGATATTCAGTATTGTCATGCAATAAAAACTACTGATGTCTTAAAAAGGTTAGGGCTGTAGAGTAATGATACTTGTATACACTGAGGTCAAGCAGGTCAAGAGGTATCCCAAGATCTGGCTCAACAAAAAGCTTGGGCTTGTATGTTTTCTCCAGCGATGTTATTGTGTATTTTGTATATCTGGGAGAGGGAGGGAAGATTGCAAAAATTACCACAAAATAATAATAGATTTGATTTTGGAATTTGATAAAAAGATAACAAGGGAAAATAATTCTACTCCTGATCATGTGTCATAATGCCATTATTCAACAATCAGATTTGATTTCCATAGTGCGAGCTTCAACAAAAACCAAACATGTATGCTGAGTTCCAGACTCTCACTGAAATTTAAGCCATAGTAATGAGTGCTAAAACATGAAAAAACTCATCCCAGACTATCCTCTCCGCCCCCTCCAACAAAAAAACATAATATCACCTGACCTACGAAAGTCAATGCCACCACCAGACCAACATTTTCTGGATATTATCTTCTAAATCAAGAACGACATGTGAACCGCTCTGCTTGTTCATATTTTCTTGATCAGCCAACTTGATGCATGCAGTTTAACTTTAACATCAAGTTTCAGGCTGTATCCAGTCCATAAATACTGATAGGTTTGCTGCTTCACCAGACTAACAAAGTTCATTGCTAGTCTTCCATACACCCCAGTAAGATAAATGCTATGTGGCTCATCAGTAAATCGTTCTTCCCTTGTCTTTTCCATTCTTTTCAATCATCTTAAGCTCTCTGCCTTTTGCCACATTTACTGAAATACCCCCCTATTTGTAGAAAATAGCATAACAAAATTATCTCCATTAACCGCATCTTCCGTACAAGTGCAGTAGAAATTCATCTTCTTTCCTAAACAATTTCTAATTGCTCCAATTAATTCCTCCATCTGAAAACCAGCAATCATATGATGCCAATTACTCATTCTTACAACCTCAACAAGATTACAAAGGTCCATGCACAAGCAACATGCATTGCATACACATGCAAGCCTAAATGTACAAATGTTCAAAAGGTTGAGCAACAAAGAGATGACTTACTGATCTTTGTCTTTCTTCAAAGACATGAGCTTTGGCTGTGCACTTGGATCTGGAAGTTCATTCCGAAATCTTCAAAGAGCATACAAGTTAGATTGAAGTCATTAACGGAGTAAACAATGAAAGTACTTGACAAGCAGAGGGATGAACAAACACTATTTTTAACTAAAAGTACATTGTTCTGTTTTGGCCTGAACTAAAACAGCATTGCTTAGCCATATAGAATATATAAGATTCATCTCAAATGGTGTTTCACAATATGATAAACAAATAAAAGGCTGAATAAGAAAAGTTTGGAGTCTTATCCACCTATTATTAGGTTCAGCATACCACCAGTAGCTTTAGACGAGTTCAAAATATGGTGTATTGCTAAAATTGGATCATTGTGTTCTAATAAACATGACGAACTCTAAAAAGTACAAGTTCAACTTAAGCTGTAAGGGAATTAATAAAAAACATCTAATAAAACTGTTATTGATATATCACGTAATCAGTTTCCATCAAAACAGGAAAAGATTAATTTCAATTAAAACAAAGCAAAATGTGTTCTTCAAACAAAGGTAAGTCATTGTTAACATACTCACTTCAACTTGCATACAAATGTTGTTGGCTTCTTCAGCCTATTTTCAGTCCTCTCGCCGCTCAAGAATGGAGTAGCCCTCCTCTCCCCCATTCGTGACCCCGCAATAGACCCATGTCCTTTCCCAGAAGACAACATCTGTGTCTTTTGCAAAACTGAATTTTGGGAATCCTTTAGCTGCTGCCTATGCTTCTCTTCTTGCCTTTGCTTCTCAAATTCCCTCTTCTTTCTCAATCTCCTCTCTTCCTCTGTCTCCAATCTCCCTGGAGGCCCATTCGCTTTCTTCACTTGCATTGAAGGAACAGGGGGCTTATGCTGTTTTTGAGGAACCCCATGATTCAAATGCCCATGTTCACCCCTCCCTGACACCGATACCTCCCTGGAAGCCCCTTTTTCATGGGAACCTCTATCTACCCCACCATCCTTACTTTGTGGAGGGGGTGGTGGTGGTGAACCCGGGGGTGGTGGTGGCGGTGGGGCAGAGGAACTCGGGGAAAAAGGTGGTGGGGGCGGAGGCGGTGGCTGCTGTAAAGGCTGGATTGGTTGGTGACTATATTGTGAATACTGAGAATTCTGGTAGTACATGGGGGCTTGTGGAGCCTGTAAAGGCATTTTATTTTGTGCCACTGGAGGAGCTTGAGGGGGCGGCGGTGGTGGGTACGAAGACTCGGGCGGCGGAGGCAGTGGTGGATAATTGTATTGTGGTTGTGGGTGAGGGTGTTGAGTTCTTGGAGGGCCGTAATTACTATGATTGTAATTGTAACCCCAATTCTGATTATATTGATTGCCTCTCTGTGGAGGAGGTGGCGGTGGTGTTGGTGTAAGAGGGTTTTGATTTGGCGGCGGCCCGAATGACGATTGGGGAGGGAACGGCTTATATGAAGCCATAGCTAAGTTGATTCTCAAGCACACCAGACAATCAACCACAACCAGAAACAACCAATTCTACGTCCCTTTCAAATTCCCTCTACGAACTGATAAAAACCCTAAAGCAGCCCGGCAAGTTATTCTTTTTGGTCTCAAATCTCTAAACAGCCAAACACTTCCAATTCTAAGCTACATATAAAATTACATATTTTGAATAGCTGAGGAATCATAACAAAATAAATACCAGAACCTGGAAGATAGAAAATTTGAATTGAACGGAGTTTGTATAGCTGAAACCAGATTTGAATGTGAACCCTGGGAGAGGGATAGAAGCCCAGCTTTAGCTCAAAACCCTAAACTCTCAGCTGGAGAGAGGGTGCAAAAACCCTAAGCGAGTGACCGGAGAGAGAGATCGGAGGGAAGGAGACGATGTTCCTCTTGGTATTTATATATGATACGACGAGGCACACTGTTTGGTGAGCTCTCGGATTTGGTTCACCACGTCACTCTTCTGCTCTGCTGTATTTTTTGGCTGCGCTTTAATTTTACTTACCGGCTAGACAAAGCAACTTCATCATTCATCAATTTCATGATTGGCTTGGCTTCATGTCTTGTTCTTACAAATTTATATACGTCCTTTTTCTTTCCTTTTTACCCAAAGTTTTATGGTATTTGCCTCATCTTGGTAAACCTACTTTATCTTCCTATATACAAAAGAAAACTTCAGCTGAATTGTATTATGTTGTTCCCTTCCCCAAGACCATCTCCAACCATTGGGGTGGAAAAACCCAAATTTTCAGTTTTGAGTCCAAAATTCTTCTCCAACCCATGTATTTTGAGGGGTGGAAATTTGAGAAAGGTGAAATTTGGGGTAGAATTCCAGTCTAAGTTTTGCCTAGACTAGTAATTTGTGTGAAGCCCAAAGCTCTGTTTTGCAGCCCATGCGAAAAGGAGAAAGACACATGGCAGCTTCATAAAAGAAAGACGTTGGAATCTAACGGTTGAAAAAAGCTGGGTGGTTTTTTAATTTATTGCAAAAGCTAGGTTGTACTTGTTTTTATTTTTAAGTGAAATTCTATTATACTTTGGAATTTTAATTTTTTTAGGTCAAAATGTTTACAAAATTAAATCATAAATGTTGAAATAAAAATAATGTCAAGAAAAATTAATGACAAAAAAAAATTATGGGTTAATCATTCTTAAACAGTTTAATAAAGTTGTGGACTCAAATTATGAGTCTTCAATGTTGGAGGAAAAAAAATTTGAGGTTGGAGGAAAAAAAATTTGAGTCTTGAAAATGCATGAATAATTGTATTTTTTAGGGTGGAAATTTGAGTTTAGCCCCAACATGGTTGGAGATGATCTAAGAGGGTGATCCAAAATTATACTTCGACTATGTATTTGAAGCATGTGATATGGTTTTTTTCTTTCTAACTAAAATAACGGACAAACTTTAACAAACTTTTGAATCTTAACAAACTTTTAAATTATAATGTATCGAAGATGATCTTGTATACTATAATAAGAGGATACTTATGTTCCCAAATTTGGCCATGGTGGCTTGTTCCCACCAAAGTAAATGATCTCATTATAATATCTACGAAGATTCAGACACAAGACACTTATAGTGTGGCAAGTTCGTTGAGAATTACAGTGCGTCTCATATCCACCGTGAAACAATAGTAGTAATTGGATAATTATGTTCCTAAACTTATACTTGGGGCACACATATCGCCTAAAATATATTGACTCACATCATGTCTCAAGTCTATCGATAGAACATTAAACTGCCATATTTAGCTTCGAAATCATGATGAGAAAAAAATCAAAATCAAAAGAAATTATAATTGAAATCAATTTGATTACTAAATGGCCTAAACATTTTTATTCAACTACTTATTATTGAAATATTTTAAGTTCCAACAATTATTTTTGCAATGACAAACCCACTACAATATTTTGCAAAAATTTTCATATTTCTAATTGCTCGTTTACACTATATTCTTAATGAATTTTTTTTTACACAATATATTTATTTTCCTTATCTAGCAAAATAAAAAAAGAGAAGAAAAAAAAGACATCTTTAGAAATAAAATAATTAAAAGTTTGTTGTATGAGACAGGGATGGTCTTATGTCCATGCTAACATGGGCTATAGCTCAAACAACTTGATTTTTATAGTCCAATATTAGTATTCAACCCACCAAAGCACACCTCCACACACCCTATCCCAGTAATCCCACCCATAGATAATCTCTTTTTTTTTTTTCTTCAGTTAACTAATCCCATAAGTGTGGCAGTAAGTAAAATAAAAACTAACCCCATATTAATATTTAATACTCAGCCTTTTTCAGAAAACACAAATTCCTAGAGAGAGGGAAAAAAAAAACTTTACATTTTCTAGTGTACATAAAACGTCAATTTTTTTTTTCTTATAAATTTTGGCTACTTCTTTTTATTTTTATTTTCCAAGTTGGCTTGGATGGATTAAAATGGTTCTTTTTTATTTTCTTCTTCTTTTGTAATAGATAATAAATGCTTTCAATTCTTTTCCTTTCATGGAGCAGTTTATCATGTAATTGGTAATTGACCTTAAAATTCACACTTGAATGAAATTCACTCATACCGTCAAGTTTTCTAGGTTTGTATGTAAGGTAAATTTAGCCCAGCTTATTTTCAAATCTTGAGTCCGTCATTGGTAGGAGTTATTTAAGAAATGAGATAGTGTTGCACTAGCCACTAGATAAAAGGCATTTATGTACGTATTATGAGAAAACAACGTAAGGGTAGTTTTGGTATGAAAATGTTAATTTCAACTTACCCTTCTCAATCTCACCTAAGCCATATGACTAGAGGTCCTAACCTCATAATTAGAAGAGACAATTATCAAGTTTGCCCAAAATTGGAATCAATTTTTCCATTACTATTTTCAGCATACATGCCATCTTTTGGTATGACAATCCTTTCACAAAATCATCAGGGGCAAACAATCCTTATCCATTGCCACCAGCACATTGCTACCAAATGCATATTTTATTGTTTTCTCATTTTCAAATACGGGTATCAAAAACATTTTTACTGTTTTTAGTTCGTAGAAAATTGTAAACACATTCTCGGATCCCGAGCCTCTATATTTAGTATCGGTGTATTTATCTGCATTTAAAACAATCTTAACCCTTAAATTAATCTAATGAGTTTTAATTGTATTTAGACTAAATCTGTAATGCACCTTATTCTTATTGGATAAAATCCTCTCCTATCATTGTTCACCTTTCAATAACAAAATAACAAAATTAAAAAAATACCCACCATGAACTATAACATCTTCAATCTCTACCTAGTAGCATTTTCTTTTTATGAGAACCAATCACATATCAGATTTAAGTCAAATTACAAAAGCCATGATTTCATTTCGATTGTGTTTTGTGTGAGCACTAATAGCATAGGAAATTGAAAAAATAAACTATTTTGGATCTCTCATGAAGATCAAGCAAGAGACGAATATCCAACACTCTATATTTACAAATCCCCCAATTGGGTACAAATATAAACCCAACAAGCAAACTGAAACCAAAGGATTATTATTATTATTTAAAAAAGAATGAAAGCTTGAAGCTTGAGATTAGACCAAAGAATCCTTTCCATTAAGAACTGCTCTAACAAAATAGAAATAATGAATTTTTATGTGCACCATATCATCTTATTTAGATTTTTAAAAAGGAAAAAAATTTACCAAGACAAAGTGTTGAGAGCGATATGCAATTCAAGAAGCAATAGTGTCCATAATTTACAAAATTAATACATTAAAAATATAATTTATTGGTATGAGACATACCGAATTAATATCAGTTTTGGAATCAAATTGCAGGTTTTGATAATTATGAAAATGATACAAGTATGGGAGAGAAGGCGGAAAGGCCGCAGGAGAGAGGAAGAGATGGATCAGTGATACAGTGCAAAAGGAGAGTTTTAATATAATACAATTATGATGAGGTGGAATAATTAATTTCCATTGGGGTTTGGTATATCTGGAAATGGGGCAATAAGAGAGTGTTTGGTGAAGAAGAGGATTTGAGTTTTGATATTAGAAAGATTATTTTTACTGCTACTCAGGAATGGGTCAAGGCTAGTTCTGCTGTTCGTATGCCGATTAACATAACTCAAATTTTTCTTATTTGGGATCGTCCTGATACTAGTCAGTTCAAGCTTAATGTTGATGGGTCGTGCAAATGTGCGTCTAGAGTCACTGGTGCTGGAAGAGTAATCTGCGATGATAGAGGGAATTGGATTGGTAGTTTTGTGGCTAATCTGGGGATCGGTGACATCTTAGCAGCTGAAATATGGGGGTTGTTCTTTGGTTTGAAACTTGCTATCGAAAGGGGCATCTCAAATTTGCGTATTGAAATGGACTCTGTGACTGCAATCCTACTTCTCCAAGAATCTTCTCTCTTGATTCTACATCCGATGGCATCTTTGTTGTCCAGTTGCTACGCTCTTATGCGACAAGTGGGTAATTGTGTGATTAACCACATCTATAGGGAGAAAAACAGGGTGGCTGATTGTTTAGCGAAGGGGAGCTATAATTTTGATTTGGGATTTGTGGTTTGTGGCGCTTGATGAGATTCCTAGCTGGGTTGAGGCTACCTTTGATGATGATTTGTTAAGAGTTTCTAGAACTCGTATTGTCCTTGTCATTTTAGTTTTTGTGTGTTTAGGTGTTAATTCCCCCCATTTCACCAAAATAAAAAATTACATTGGATCAATTAAACGGTTAAGATTGTCTTAAATACGTGTAAATGTACCGATGCTAAGTATAGAGACTTGGATCCCATATTCTCAAATCTTGAAAATTATAAAACGCTACGAGAAGAGCCTTAAATATCTCTCCTCTTTGCTTTTGCCTCCCTCTCTCTCTCAACCAAATATTAGAAAGAAACTAGTCATCTAGTAAGGGAGAGTTGATCCAACCCCAAAAATTCTGAAGCATTCTCATTGTATATAATAAAGCCCATTTCATGTTTTGGTGAGGAGCACAATAATCATGAAGGAAAAAACTTAATTGCATTTTTTTGTTACATTAGGAGGAAAAACGCTTGGGTGCTAAGTAGGGGGAAGAGGGAGGGCCACAACCACTGTAATAACTCGGCTCGACAAGAGTGCTGTTATTTCCTCGCATTATTTTCAAAATTTTAAATATAAATTTACCCTTTTATAAAATGACTTCCAAGGATCATTATCAAAACTTGACATGCGTCCAATACTATAACCATACTTAAATTTTTACTTTAAAATCATTTAAAGAATTTTAAACCAAAAAATAAATTTAAATAATATAAATAAATAACATTTTATATATATAAAAAAACTATCTCCAAGTCCCAATCACCATGACCGCCGATCCTTCCCCCTTCCTCCCATCACCTCCAAACCTAACCCCATCACCACTCATCTCTCTCGCTCACTCCGACATGACGCAACTCCACCCCAATGTTACTCATGTATGAGTATGACCAACAAAAGAAGGGCATCCATCCCTGGGTTCCTCAATTGCTACCTTATAGATGAATAGGGCTTCCGTCCTTATCAACTAGAAGGCCACATAAAACACAAACGTAAATTTTAGTCCCTTTTGCACTCAACAATATTGACAAAACAGGATTTTGAAGGGAATAACATCCCACAAACTCAAGATTGGAGGTGCTATTGGATCATTTAACGATAAATAAAAAATAAAAAAAGAAAAGAAAAGGGAGGTTGCTGGATGTGTTTCACAATCTGGATTCCAGACATTTTTTATTTTTGTTTTTGTTTTTATAATTCCTTTAATTATATGAAGTTGAGTTATTCACTATGCTGCAGTTGGGTTTTTATTTATTTATTTATTTACTTTATTTTAATTTAATTTACTGTCAAATCAATAACAAGAGGGAATTGTGGAGTGTGAACGAGGTGGAGGAGGGAATGGTGACTGGGGTAGGAGTTGCTGAGGGGGTAGCTATAGAGAATAGGGCCTTTGGTGGGGGGAAGAGAGAGAGAAGAAATATATTACCATATATAGATTATACTAGCCTATTGGCACATGCTTAAGTTAGAAATATGTCATTAAAGCTAACTAATTATATAATAGTTAGATGTAAGGATATCTTTTATAAGAGCATTTTCAGCAAGGGGCCTTGGGGGAGGGCTGGGGGGCAGACCCAAAATGGTGTTTCCAGCATAAAAAAACAAAATTCCTTTTTATTCAAAACATTCCATACATAAAAAGCAAACCACAATAAAAGCATAAAAAATAAACAAACCACAACTAAAGCATAAAAAAACAACAAAGTATAACTAAAAATACAACATAAACATAATACATTAAAAAAACATCTTCACTTTACTTCATTGACCTTCATTGCCTTTCACCGCCCACAAATGCTCCATCAAGTCAACTTGACGATGTTCATGAATATACGATGATTGCATCTCCATATAGCGCTCAATCATACGATGCATGAAACTACCGTCTCTAACCAACGGATCATGCTGCATTGGTTCTCCATTTGGCCCAATAGGTTTTTCATAAATTCGTGTTAAAGCCGTGTTCATGGGATCTGGTTCATACACTTCAACACATCGTAATCATACTCATCTTCCACAATCATATTGTGGAGGATGATACAGGTCATCATTATACTTCTAAGCACCTCCTCGTCAAATAGATGCGCCGCGCCCCTGATAATAGCCCACCGGGCTTGAAGGATACCAAAGCACCTCTCCACATCTTTTCTGTACCCCTCTTGATAGGCAGCAAAAAATTTCCTTCTGGGATCGGGGATGTGGAATTGATTTCACAAATGTTGTCTACCTCGGGTAGATACCATCAACTAGATAATACCCGTTCTGATAGACGGTATTATTGATTTGATATGTGATATTTGGGCCTTCACCTCTCAGAATATTATTGAACACCGGGGATTGACCCGGGACGTTCAAATAATTTTGAGAGCTAGCAACTCAAAGAAGGCGTGCCAAACCCATGTATCAAAACCAGAAACTGCCGAAGATGATGCTTTTCTGCCCTTTCCGATTCTTCCATAAGATTCTTACCCCGAGAATGTCTATGTCTGTCCACATTCGATGCCCGGCCTTCTCGTGAACCATGGCGGCTCTGGTTTTCTTCCTCCAGCAAAGTAACGGCCACACCAAGTTGCTCATCTAGTTCTCTCTGCGCCCTTTTGCTTGCAGCTCTTCTACGCATTCTTGCTCACTGTTCTCGCTCTTGCCTCTCCAAAACCTCTTCCATGTCTGACATTGAGAATGGAGAATGAAATCTAAAATCTGAGAAATGAAATCTAAAATATGAGAAATGAAGATGTAGAGAAGATATGGTGTGGGAGGTATGAGCTGAGCTTCTGGTTTTATAGAAAAATTTAGGCAGATAGAGATGACACGTGACACAATTTAGAGGGTGAAAATCTTATCTGAAATTTGAAATTCACATAAAATTTGGAATTTGAAATTTATCTAGAATTTGAATTTCGAAATGTATTTGAAATTTGACATTTTGAATTTATCTGAAATTTGAATTTTGAAATGTATCTGAAATTTGAAATTTATCTGAAATTTGAAACCGAAAATCTTATTTGATATGAATAGTATTGACACGTAGGAACCGAAAAATCTTATCCGAAAATATTATCTAAATTAATTGTTTAAGTAAATAAAGTTGTGAAAAAAAACAAAAACATGAATAGTATTTGCCATGGCAAACCTAAACTGCTGGAAACACACTTTCTTTGGGGGGCTAGGGCAGCCACTATTCACTTGAATAGTAGGTGCCCTAGGGCTCCCCTGCCATGGCAAGGGCCTAACTGGTGGTAATGCTCTAAAAGACATATTATGTTATCAATGGGCAAGAAAGGTTATTTTATACATTAAATCATCATATATTATCTTTCAATATGTAGAACAATCATAGTCGAGAGCTATGTAATGAGATTGCATACATGGAGACTTCTCATTATCCCTAAATCATGAATATATTCATGGTCATAGGAATATTGATTGGGCGTCAATATTCCACAAAGACCAGTACACATAGTATTGTCTCTATATGTAGGGAATGACAAGGTCTCTGGTCATTAAGTGTGGAGACACATCAATATGTGTGTAGGTGATTGTAAAAGAACAAGTACACTGAACGCGATCCAACACATGAGTTACAGCTTGGAAGTCTTTACTCACATGTCAAGTTGGAATTCATAAATTGCAATGGTGCAAACTAATCCTTAGACCTGAGGCATCATAGATGTTTTGTGGTTATGTTGTTAATCTTTGAGGGCATTATACGGTCATACTGAATTAAGCATAGCTTAAAGATGCTCATCAGGATTCTCAATAAAGTCATGGAAGCAAACGAATGTACAACAAGGAATCTCTACTCTCAGTAAAAGAGAGATAATACTCCAAGATATGATTGGTCACATTTCTGCATAGAGTAGTGGATAAGACTTGAAAGAAGAGGTCTTCAAATCTTATCAGGATAATCATATAAAAGGAATTATTCACATTAGGATATTGACAATCGGATTTCATGATCTAATAACGTGAATAAGGAGTATTGACATAAGAGAAGGATTCAATTGCATGGTCATTCCAATTTGAATAGGTTCTTTCACAACGTCTCATTTAGCTCGGATAACCGTGACTTACTGGTAAGCGACAACCAAGGTTTGTAGATGTCCTAAAAGGTTTCAATTAACCTTTATTAATAAGAAGAATTAAATTGTGGAATTTAATTCGTATATCATCTATGAGGAGTTAAGTCAACCAATTACCTTGCTAAAGAGAACGTACAGATCTGCAGACCCAAAGAATGTGATTCGAGGTACAAATGAGGAAAAATGAAATGATGAGATACAAGTCAATGGTTGATAATCAAATGTCAAAGTCAATGGTCAAAAGTGAACATGTTGATCGGAGCAATTGGCCAAAGTCAAATAGTTCGATCGGATCAATTAAGTAAGACTATAATTATAATTTAATAGTTAAATTATAATTAAAATATTAATTATGGAATTAGTATGACATATAGAAATATTAGATGGGCTTTTAAATATGATTTAAAAGGAAATTGACAAAATAGCCCAAAAGGCTATTGGGCCCAAGGGATAAGGGGCATAAAATGACATGACCCATGGACCAAATGGAGCCCTAAATACCCACCCAATTGCCTTTTGTGTTGTCCTATATAAGCTCAGTGTTGGAGAAAACCTAGCTAGGGTTTTTGGTTTCCTACTTTGGTTGATGAGTGATCATCTTTGTATCTCATCTTCCATAAACAAAAAATTGGTCCAATCAAGAAGTAGACTAGCATATATATTTCTTGATTGCTTTCTCTTCATCTCTAGGAGCATTTGGTGTGGTGAGGTAGAGGACTCCAATCTTGGAGCCTTAAGGTGAAGGAGTCAAAATCAAGAGAAAGAAAAGGTCTTTCCAACAAAGGTGTTCATTCTTGAGAAATCAAGAAAAGGTCATCAAGAGTAAAGATCTATTCCCTTTTTCCTTTTTCTATTTGTGTTCAAAAAGACTAGGCTAAGATACTTGTTTTAAAATGAAAAAGATTTAGCTCATCTAGTATAAACAAAATGAATCTGCAATTTAGAATGTTTTTGTTGTATAGGTTGTAACTAAAGTTCATTTCCTAAGCATTAGATGCATGTTTCCTTCAAGTGCTCACGCATGTGCCAATTAGTTTTCTTTTTTCTTTTTTATTTTCTTTTTAGAATTAAAAAAAAAGATAATATGGGTAGTTATGTTCCATAAAAGTAGGACCTATAATCTGTTTTTTTTTAATTTTTAATTTGAAAAATGTGAATTTACCATATTATCCTCATTTAATTAATAATTTAAATTCTTAATGTTTGAATTAACCAATGACATTTTTTGGTATTTTGAATGTTTTATTATTCTCTGTCTTTTGCTTTATATATATAGATAATTACTGATTTGGAACTTCGAAAAATTATCTAAATTTTGTTATACTCTATTATTTGTTTACATAATAAGATGTAATGCAAGTTCGTAGGAAGCTGTTTAATAATTGAACCCTAGTATACATCTTAGTACCCATTTAAGGCCTAGCTAGAAGAGATAGGCCAAGAAATAAGATACACCATGGAACTGACTCAAAAGACACAACTCTTGATTAAGTGTCAAATAGGAACTTTGGCAATAGATATTTTTATATAAAGAGATATTTAGTTATATACCCATTCTTAGCACTAGTGATATAGATAAACCCTACATCATTTAATTTTTATAAACAAACTCAAAAGGACCCAAAAAAAAAAGGCAGTTAGTCCTATTGAATTTAATTTTGATTATTAAATTACTTTGATGCCCTTTTGAGTGTTTTTGATTTTTTTTTGTGAGGTTTTGGGATTATGCTTGTTTTAATAAATCGATGACAGTTTTGTAATTTATAGGAAGTTCGAAGCCTCTTTGTTATGTTGTAAATGAAATTTGGGTGTGTTTCTAAATTCCATTTCATGTAATATTTTTTTGTTTTATAATTTGGGCTCCTATATTGGGTATAATAGTGAATCTCCCTTTTTATAAAACCTTTACACATAAAAACTGTAATGTCATTGGTGCTAGACCTATTAAGGCGCAAGGAGGTGCATCTGCACCTCCCCTTTCTAGAAAAACCATTATAGATGTTGCATATTGCATCTTTGCTCAGCTTGGGAGGTGCACTCTAGGTGTTAGACGAAAAGCCTAAATGAACTCAGTGTGCTGATGTGCTACACTACGTTGTTGATTTATTTTTAGCATTTAAGTAAATGTCTTTGTCATTTCACTTTCATTTATTTTTATATTACTCCATTTACTTAAGTTTACAATGTAAATAATGAAGTACCCCCCATTTGGATTCAAATAAAAATACTAGAAAATCAAATTCCCACCAAATCAAAATATGAAAAATCAGTTTTAGTGCAAAATACGATTTAGGCTAAAATGATAGCTCATTAAGTCAATATATACTCCACACTAAAATCCCATAAAATCAAGTTTTCTTATTTGATGTGTAGGGAAGAAAAGTCACCAAAAATTATCTTGAGAAAATGATTATTCCGAAAAACCATTTTTCATACTTAGCCAATATTTTTACATAAAATAATTTTTCCTGTATGATATGAATGCATAAAGGGACCTAAAGTCAATCTAGGTAAAAAAACTTTAGATGTTCAATCCACAAAGAGTTTTACAAGAATAACCTAACTCTTAAGTATTGAAGAAATAAAAGCTGCCACTGGCCAGGACTGAAGAGTTTTTTTTATTTATTTATATATTTTTTAAATAAATCCTGACCAAAATTGCACATTCGTTAAAAAATTATTCAATCCGCCAGTGAATGTCATTGATATTTTTTAAAATCATTATATGTATGTTTGCTATCTAATCACCCTTTAGGTGTCTCCATTGGAGAATATGGGCTAGTACCAGAATCGAATTTGTCAATACTACTCCCTAGACCCCACAAAACCCCCAATCACTCCATGCTCTTTCCTTTTCATGGAAACTTGTCCACGTTCTACCCTCAGTTCCCCTCCTACACAAACCCAACCAATTAGTATTTAAACCCCTCCTTGCTTCTTAACAATTTTTCTCATCACATTGTCCTTCCAACTCTCTCTCTCTCTCTCTCTCTCTCTCTCTCTCATATATCTTCTTTATTATCCTTTGCTTTTCTACCCTTCTCATCAAATGGACAAAAACCAGTCGCGTAGGCAGGTTCGTCTCATGAGGCAGTCCCTCTTTGATCAGGTTTTTCTTTTTCTTTTTCATCTCTTTACCTTTTCTTTTCCCCTTTTTCTTTTCAACTTTAAATTCCTCACTTTTTTTTTTCTTATGAAAAATTCCACACTTTATTAATCTTCAAACTTCTAATATATATTTTACAAGGTACTAATGCAGGGAGACATTGTTCATATCATACATGTAATGCATATGACACCATTAATTGTTAGAAGTATGCCCTAAAACCCAATCGTTAGATAAAAACTTTTATGAAAACTTCATTAATTTAAACCAATCAGTTGGGTTAACATAAAAGGGCAAATATGTCAACACATTTAACGATTCATGTGTAACCATCGACCTACTTGACAAGTCCATGGATTTATGAGATAAGGAAAGTGATTCAAAGAGGTTAGATGCAAAGGGACCTTTCCCTATAACTCAAAAAAAATGTTCCTGGTCATAGGATCGATCAACTGGGCATTGACGAATTGCAAAGATTGGTACACACCCTATCTGCTCAATTATGAGGATGACTAGTCTTGAGTCATTCGTATATGGACAATAAGATAAGTGTGTAGGTGCTTGCTAGAGAGTGAGTTCACTTAACGCGATCAAGTTAAAGAATCTTGTATGAAAGTACTACTGGCATGTCAAACAAGATTTCTTCGGTTGCAAAAACGCAAGGTTAATCCTTAGCTTGAGGCACCATGGTTGTCGTATGAATGCGTAGTTGGTCTATGATTATATCATAAGGTTGAGCTCATCCTTGGGCTCGATTCAAGGTAATGTCGGGATCCTCGACAAGTTCATAGAGGCAAGTGAGTGTACGACAAGGGATCTTAACTTTTAGTAAGAGGGAGAGAATGTTATGCGATATGATTTAGGAATCTTCGGTCGGAGTCAGGCAATTGAGAAATAGTCTGTGTTCATATTGAATCATATAGCCAAGAGCGATCATGTTAGGGATTTGACATGAATTTCGTATCCTATTAATGAGATCAAGAATATTGTGAAATAGAGAAGGATCAAATTGCATTGTAATTCCAACTAAATGAGTTCTCCTAATATAGAAAACAAAGACTTTTACAAAGATTTGTATGGATGATATCACTGAAGGGAGGAGAACAAAGGTGGGTTAAAAAGGATGGTGAAAATTCGAATATATAAGAGGAAAGAAGAGTCAAGGTAGACTGAGACCTTGAAAATTAAGAAGGAAATTAATTAAAATCCCTTAATTAATAAAATACATTAATATGTGTGTCAATTTTAATTGGGTTAGGTGAGTTAAGGTTTTTAACCTAAGTCCTTAGAAGTCATTTTACAAATGGATAAATTTGTCTTTAAAATTTTAAAGATAAGGTGGGTGGGAAAATAGAACATGGGGTGAGAATAGCAGAACTCTTTAACAAACGAGATAGTGTTGCACTAGCCACTAGGTAAAATGCATTTATGTATTATGAGAAAACAATGTAAGAGTAGTTTTGGTATGAAAATGTTAACTCCGACTTACCATTTCTCAGTCTCACCTAAGCCATATGACTAGAGGTCGTAAGGCCATCTCCAACCATGTTGGGGCTAAACTTAAATTTTCACCCTTCAAAATACAACTATTCATGTATTTTCAGGACTCAAATTTTTTTTTTCCTCCAACCTTGCAGACTCATAATTTGAGTCCGCAACTTTATTAAATTGTTTAAGAATGATTAACGCCTAATTTTTTTTTATTGTTAATTTTTCTTGACATTATTTTGGTTTCAACACTCGTGATTTAATTTTCTAAACATTTTAACCTAAAAAAATTAAAATTCCAAAACATAATAGAATTTCACTTAAAAATAAAAGCAAGTACAACACCATACGTATGCCCGAAATAATTCCACTTCATTGAATTATGTAAGTGTGTTTAAATTATCTAAGCATTTTTAAATAAACAAAAATCATTAAATTTTACCGTTGAGATTGCTTAAAATTAATCATGATCATTGATTACAAATATAGTTGTTGGAATATTTAAATTTATAAAAATAAAAAAAATAAAAAAATAAAAACCAGCAACATCAGATTTTTCACACAAAGTTGCTGCCCAAACAGAATAGGGAGCTTCTACAATGAAGAGTTAAAGTGAGGAGACCGATCCGACCGTCAAAACATTTAAAATATTTAAGTCTCATGATTTCTTTACATTTGTTGATGGTGAGATTTGACCTCCTCAAATAACCTCCTCACTTTATGCCCTCATTATAGCCTTTCTGAACAGAATAACCAAAACTGGGCCCAACAAATATTGTGCAGCACGTGGGCTTCAGTTGGAAAAAAAAAGAGAGCAGGTTTTGGGTCCACAAAATTATCAGTCTAGGCAATAATGAGACTAGAATTCCACACAAGATTTGAGATTTCTCAAATTTTCACCACCCAAAATACATGGGTTGGAGAAGTTTTTTGGTTTTTGGACTTGAAACTCAAAATTTGAGTTTCCACCCCTCGAGTTGGAGATGGCCTAACCTCATAATTATAAGAGACAATTATCAAGTTTCCCAAAATTTGAATAAATTTTTCCTTTGGGAATAAATTTTTCCCTTATCATTTTCAGCATACATCCCATCTTTGGGTATGACAATCTGTAACAACCCGGTCCTTAATTAATATTTAATTATTAATTTATTCTGATAAAAGACACTTATACCCATAGAATATTTTATTAGTTTAAAAGTTAACTTTTTGACCGGGAAGGAATTTGGGGATTTCAGTTATACCGTTGCGTAGAGCGCGACGAAACGAGTCCGAAAACATGTAGTGGACTCAAATCGGAGTTGTAACGAAGGAGTTACGATCAAAAGAAGTTCAGTGGCATGACCGTAAATATCTCGAACTCCAGTTTTTATAAACCCAGTTTTCTTCCTCCTTCTCCAGTTCGACCAGTCGACTTTAGGAGAGGATTTCTCTCAGCTCCGAGCACCAATTTGAGCAAGACCGGTGCCAAACGAACCACCTCACTCCCCTATTTCAGTCTCAGCCCATCCCCACCTCGATCCGCCGCCATAGTCGCCGGAAACAGCCACGAAACAGCGGTCTGGTCGATTTGTGAGAACTTCCAAGCGTTCGTTCTCCGTCGTCCGGCCACCAAATCGGACGAGTGAGGTATGGTTTTCGAGCTATTTTTCCTGCTCTAGCTGCTGGTTGAGTAGGATTTCAGAAATTTCTAGCGTAGATAGCTCGATTTACGAGCTAGGTTTCCTTTGTTTTGTCACTATTCGACCACTTAGGCAGTTTTTGGGGTATGAACAAAAGTGGCTCCAAATGGGGTGTTTTACCTAGGATAGGAGTCTTGAGCCGAGATGTTGAGTTTTTCCGGCGAGGCGTTATTGCTTTAGGCACCACGCGTTGCACGGTAGCGTGTGGCGGCGCGTGGGCATTAGGGTGGGGACCACAGTCTGTCCTAGAATGATCTCTTAGTCCTCATGAGCGCGTAGGATTTCGCGGATCTTATTCGAATATCGTTTGAACCCGAATGGATCTCACCATTGCGATTTTAGTTCAATACGTTTGAACCGATTGGATCGTAGTTAATTCCAAGTATGTTAATCTAGACTTTCCCAGGATCGTATAGTATTTGACGGATCTTAAGGAGTCCCGGATACTCCGAATGGTCAGCCCTAGAGCGGTTTCTGTATCGATTCACAGTCGGAACAAAGAAAAGAACTACGTGTGGCTTGATCCTCGGTAAGGGTACGTAGGCAGCCTACGAGCTTATCGGCGCCGCCACGAGTTAGGGCTCGGGGTTTATATTCTTGTTTTGGCTTTTTGGTCATTTATGACCCGATTACAGTGTCGTTTTAAACAGGTTTCGACTCACATTCCAAAGTGGAAATTGGATCAGGTCGTTTCACAATCCTTACCCATCGCTACCGCCACATTGCTACCAAATGCATATTTATTGTTTTCCCATTTTCAAATACGGGTATCAAAAACATTTTTGATGTTTTTGTTGGTAGAAAATTATTCTCCGTTTAAACTACCAAATACATTCTCAAATCTTGAAAATTGTAACACGTTATGAGACGAGCCTTAAATATCTCTCCTCTCTGCTTTTGCCTCCCTCTCTCTCTCTCTCAAGCAGATATTAGAAAGAAACTAGTTATCTGTCTGGTAAGGGTGAATTTGATTTAAATTTAGTGGGTATTGATTTCGGCCTCACAACCAAGGGTGTGTTGATCCAACCCCAGAAATTTTGAAGCATTCCCATTGTATATAATAAAGCCCATTTTATATTCTAGCAAGGAACATGATAATCATGAAGTAAAAAACTTTATTGCGTAGCTTACAGGATTTTTTTATTTTATTATTATTATTATTTTGTTGAGAAAAGCTTACAGGGATATTAGAATCCAAAAGCACCTACTTAAGTCTCCTAATACAATCTAATGGAGGTTGGTACACATACATAGTACAAAATCCACCAACCACTCAAATTAATTGTAGCCTCTGCCTCTCTGGCTGTTAATAATTTTCACTTCACTTGGGGCGACATGCTGTCTCAATAGGTCCAGCTTGTCTTGCCATCTGAAAGACAAAAATAAATAAATAAATAAATATAAATAAAAACACATTTTACACACACATGCTGGTGTAATTTGGAGAGTTTACCTGAAAATAAGCCTCAAGCCTCTTCTTCAGTGTTGCATGCTCTCTCTTCAATGCTTGGAAAGTCCTCATGCATCTGGATTTACCATCAAAACTTGTAAGTGACTTACACCAATTTTATTTACACATTTTCCCTTTTCTAAATTTATTCTCTATATTATCAATTTATTATATGTTTTGTACGATTATAAAGAGAGAAGATTCAAATTCGAGTTAAGAGAATATAGATGAGAATTTTCTAGTGATTGATGCTAAGATTGCGTACGTACCCTTCTCCATTTCCTGCCTTGCAATATTCCCTAAACTGTTGGCACTCAGCTTTTACCTTTTTGGCTCCGATGCTGCACCAATTAAGAGACATGTTTAATTGGGATTACATCTTGTCATCTCAAAAGCCAACATAGAATATACTTACAGATTCCTTTCTAATATTTCTTAAAATTAATAACAAATTGAGGACGTTTTATTTTTATTTTTTACCTTGAGCTACTTCCCTTGAACTGATGCATGTAGCCGTCCAATTTATTAAAATCATGAGGGGTCTTCTCTCTGCATATATATACTATACATTATTATATGTCCCTGACATATATAATCAACCACATATATATTGTCATTAAAAAGAAGTGAAAATTATAATTTGACTCACAGCGCCAGCTCTATGGTTTGGAGTGATCTAGATGAATCTTGGTAGTAGGACGTAGCAATTTCCTCCACAAAATTTGGGTTAGCATCATCTTGCAGCTCCTCCAACTGAATAAACTGTTCATCCAGAAATCCCTGAAATTCCCAAATTTTTTGAAAAGGGAAGATATAAATTTTGCATGTACATGTGTCCATTTATAAAGAGTGCTAAAATAGCTACAAGTGTACATTAGTTTTTCTTTTCTTAAACTACTGTTCTGGGATTATTGTGTTGTGCTATACTTTTTGAGAACTTATGTCCAATGTTGCATGTATGATGAACAAGGGAAAGGGAAAAGGAAAAAAGAGATGAAAAAGAAAAAGAAAAACCTGATCAAAGAGGGACTGCCTCATGAGACGAACCTGCCTCTGGTTCTTGTCCATTTGATGAGAAGGGTAGAACAGCAAAGGATATAAAGAAGAAATATTGGGGAGAGAGAGAGAGAGAGAGAAGACAGTTGGAAGAAGAATGTGTGATGAGATAATTAAATTGTTAAGGAGCAAGAGGGGTTTATATAATACTTGGGGGGTATGTAGGAGGAGGGGAACTAAGGGTAGAACGAGGACAAGTTAATTTCCATGAAAAGGAAGAAGAGCATGGAGTGATTGGGTGTTTTGTGGGGCAAATTCGATTCTGGTACTAAATGAAATAAATAAATAAGTAATTGGTATTGTTTATGAACTATGTTAAATCTGGAATGATCTGCTTCTGCATGTAGATAGGTACCTTATTCTAAATAGTAAATACCCCCTCATTTAGATATTATCATTTTTTTCAATTGAAATGGGTTGAATTAAAATGCCTAATGCACTCAAATGCATCCCATATTCTCCACCTAAAGGTTGATTAGATAGCAACATATAATGATTCAAAAAAATATCTATGACATTACATGTACAGTTTTTATGTGTAAAGGTTTTGGTGGCTTTGCATTTATATATATATATATATATTATTTAGGGCTTGAAAGTTCATATTCGTATCCGTAACTTTATAGTAGATTCTATATATTAAGGCTAAAGGTTGGGTTCCTGGGAGGACATTATAACCTTTGGTCTTAATATTCAGAGTTAAGGCTTTTAATATGTGCGGATCACTAAGGCTTACAGTGAAATCTGGGTAACAATCGAAGTGAACCGGACCATTACATAGACTAGACTCAATGACTCCTAAGGCACTGTCACTGAACTCAGTAAATCTGGCATCACGCAAACAGAGAAGGATAGAGGCTTGCAATCTTAATCTGGTTAGCGATTTGACAGCAACTTGAACTAATCCTATATGCAAGAAATTATTACCATCAGACTTATGTTTTTTAACAGACTCAAGATTAAGCAACTGACAAGTTTCATGTTCTTTACTTAAGGCGTACACTTGTTCAACTGTTTTGACGTGTGTAGTACTATTAAAGCTGGAAGACAACCAATGTTTCCTATAAATTTTTTGACTAGGGACTTTAGGGATATTCCAATCTCTAAAATCTAATTGCTCTTTGCTACTGGAATTATATTCAAACTGTTCTTCATTTACTATCTCAGGGAGTCGGCTTATATTGGTTTTAGAACTGCTTGAACTACAGGAATTTGTTCTAAATAAACGACTCATGGATACTCAAGTATCTGGGGTTGGCTTTTGAGGAAGAAGATGAACAGTGGTTTCCTAGACTGATCGTTTTCTCTACAAGAAACTTATTAACCTTTCTCAATTTTCTGTCTCCTGTATGCGGCCCTCTACACGGGACTTACAATGGAAAAAGGACTCACGGGTCAGACCTTAGAGAAAGATCAACAAATGACTCAGAAAGAAAAAGGAAATAAGAAGAAGACAATCTGTAGACTTTCTACTCGAAACTTAAACCAGACCACTTGGCGGGATGAGTAGCAGATTTAGACAGACGACCGTAACTCTTACGGCTCTGATACCAAAACAAGGGAGGACCAAAGATAACTATGAAGAACCAGGAAGAAGAAATGCAAATGCAACAACTATGCAGTTATGCAATTAAAAATAATGCTTATGTGAATTTACTCAAAATAAGGATAACTGAAAATAGCAATTTTATTTATACTCACAAAATATTCACAACAGCAACTTAGCAACTTCAGAGATACAAAACACTCAGTGTTTACAAAGATGATTTTCTCTAAAGTGTTTAGAGAGAATCTATAAAAACTGAAATGTAAATTGTATTCTGCTTACAACTAAGGCCGAAGCCAACTTATATAGATAAAGGCAACTATGGTTGAGTGACTAAAGCAACTAGGGTTACACCGAAAGTAACCGTGGTAACCGAAAGTAACTCAGATGGTGAAGGCAATAATGAGAGCATGGGGACAACCCGATTCAGCTTTCAATTTTGTCTTCAGGCGGCTTTTGCTTTTACTTTTCTTTTCGGCAACTTTTACTCATGGTGGAATGTCGGGGCAACTTTTGCTTTTACTTTACTCTGGCGACTTTTGCTTTTACGCTTAGGTGAAATGTCGGGAATATAGACTGGAGCGTCACGGGAAAGCAGGGCAGCTGCTTTACAAGATGCTTCAATCATTTCCACCAAGGCAACTATTTTGTCGGCAACTGGATGCTTAGTCAGACCCTAAGTCGTAGGCATCATAAGGCTCTTGTTGTCTTCATACTGAGCTGTCTTCATACCAAGACTTCTTGGGCTTATCGACTTTTCCGAGGTGACAACGAGTTGGTTCTTGTAGAGGCTGGCAACTAGACGACGAGGGAGAATCATTGTCCTCATCATCATCCATTTGAGAGGCTTGATTCAGCAATCGGAGGGCAATTTCTCGAATCTCTGACTTAGACTTTCCTTCAATCAATATGCGGATGTGGTGGATCCAAAGTGGGGATCTTGGATGATGAGTAAGTGTAGGCTGGATCAATGGCGATCATTGTAGACATATCGGGCAATTCTGTCAACTTCAAATTTGTCCCACTATTTGACGAGAATTGGCGGGCAAGAACTCGTATCAATGGTGACCTGTAAGACCATTTGAGAATCCAGGAACCTTGTACTGCAAGGAAAAGCATTTGTTTGGGAAAAATAAATCAACTCTGGTGAACTTGGATTTTCGGTGAAGTGGCGGATTAACTCAAGAACTGCAATCGTAAAATTTCATCAACTGGGCCGTGCTTTTCCCAACAATGAAGGAACCAGTAGGGAAAAGGACTTTTAAACTTATTGTCAAAATTAATAAACCAGAATGACTAAAATCCTCGATTGATGGAGGAAAATGGAGTACAGCTTCAATATAATCAATAATTATATTGTAATTTAGACGATTGGAGGGTTTTCAACTGATAGGGATGACTGCTGAAGGATTCTTGGCTTATGACTCTGTGTATATAAGACCATCTCCAACCATGTTGAGGCTAAACTCAAATTTTCACCCTTTAAAATACAACTATTCATGTATTTTTAGGACTCAAATTGTTTTTTCCTCCAACCTTGTAGACTCATAATTTGAGTCTACTACTTTATCTAAATTGTTTAAAAATAGTTAGCCTTCAATTTTTTTTTGCCATTAATTTTTCTTGATATTATTTTTATTTCAACATTCGTGATTTAATTTTCTAAACATTTTAACCTAAAAAAATCCAAAATTCAAAACATAATTTTTTTACTCCAAACAGAGCAACTTTAAGTTGCAAGTTTAATAAATAAAAAAATGAAAGAAACAATAACTACAAATGGTGAGCCACTTGTCATGCAAAAGCAAAGGAGAGCTGCAACTTTCTTCAGGCCCACTCCATTTTCCTCTTCATATAATGTGCAGATGAGTTAGGGTCCACAAAAATTTCATCTGTCAGGCAAAACCCTGGAATTCCACCCAAAATTCCACCCATCTCAAATTTCCACCCGTGAAAATACATGGGTTGGAGATGAATTTTGGACTCAAAACTCAAAATTTGAGTTTTCACCCATTGGGTTGGAGATGGTCTAAAGGGAATGATAAAGGATGATTTCAGGATGATCTCGATCCCTTATCGGCTTGATTTCAACTGATTGGGTCTCAAGCAATATATCTCTATAATACTTGAGGGACTTATATGGACTAGGAGGCATATAATGGAAACCAGGAGGAAAATAATGCTTAGCAATGGCAACTGGATCAGAATTAATGTCATAATTGGGCTCAATGATGAATAGATGGGAATTACTCTTAGGCAAATAAGGGGAAGACTTCTTGAAAGCAACTGAAGGACCGCAAAGGGTCGAATGGCGAAACTAATGTTGGTGTAATGGGACGAACTGACCATTGTTGAACCTAGAGCAGAGAACTTATTGGGCCGAGATTGGTGAGGCAACTTGGATTGGGGTGCAACCAGGAAAGGAACTATTTTGGGAGGCTCAGGCTTATTCTAGCTCATGGAAGGAGGAAGGATTCCGAGCGCATGGGACGATCGGGATGATTTTGGTGGGCAAACTCGGATGGCTTTTTGGCTGACTCTTTTGCTTGTCTTTCTTGGGTGCCATTGTGCATTCTGCAAGAATTCTCTAGTAAGAAAATCAGAAATAGAATTCTCACTTCCTCTCAAATACTCAATATCAAAATCAAATATGCTTAAAATACTTTGCCATTGTGCAAAAATCTGTTTAGACGCAATGTTCTGGACATCTTTTTCTAAAACATGTTTTGCAGATTTACAATCAACTCGGATCAAAAACTTTTGATTAAGCAAATCATCTTGAAATTTACTAATGCATAATACAATAGCTAATATTTCCTTTTTAATAGTACTATAATTATACTGCGACTGAGTCCAAACACCAGAATGGAAACGAACAATCTGTTCTGGAGAATTTGGACAGGCTCTTTGCTTAAGAATGCCACCATAACCTATGTCAAAGGCATCAGTTTCAACTATTTTGAAGAAATCGACTGAAGGTATACCAAGACAGGGAAGTGTCTTGACATGAGCTTTTATTTGTTTGACAACTTCTGTATGGACGTTCGACCATGGTGGAGGGTTACTCTGCAACCTATCAAACAGGGGCTTACATTGTTTTCTCAGGTTCTGGTAAAAGTCAAAAACATAGTTAAGAGATCCTAAAAATCTCTGGAGTTGACTCTTATCTAGAATCTGATCAGGGAACTTATCAGCAAATTGGATAACTCGATCAATTGGAGAAATTTGCGACTGACAGATATTGAAACCAAGAGACCAGACATTGGTTTGAAACAATTTGATTTTCCTGGCAGAGACAACTAGACCATTTTGTTTGACGATTTGAAGGAACTTATACAAGTGTTTCCAATGCTGTTCGACAGACTCAGAAAAGATTAGAACATCATCAATATAGACAATAGAAAAATGACTATATGGATTAAAAATTTCATTCATAATGTTCTGGAATTCACTGGGAGCATTTTTTAAACCAAACGGCATGACATTCCATTCATAATGACGAAAGGAGTAACAAATGCAGTCTTATATCTATCTGACTCTTCTATTTGGATTTGCCAGAAACCACTTTTCATATCAAACTTAGAGTAGACAACTGCTTTTTCTAATCTATTAATGAGGTCTCGTTTATTAGGTATGGGGTACCTAATCCATTCTAAGACCGAATTAAGGGGCTTGTAGTTGATGACTAGTCTTGGAACTCCTCTTTCTAGTTCAGCATTTTTCTGGACATAAAAAGCAGGACACGACCAAGGAGACTTACTCTTACGAATTATTTTCTTTTGAAGCAACTCATGGATTTCTTTCTTACAGAATTCCATTATTTCTTGACTCATTTGGATCGGCCTAGCCTTAGTGGGAATATTTTTCTCACTAAAGGTTTTGATATAGGGGAAACTAACGACATGTTGTTTTCTATACCAGAAAACATTAGGCAGATCAGAACAAATTTCATTTTTCAACTTATTTTCAAACTCTTGAATTTGCAACTGTAAGGACTTATTACTCAATTGTTGTTCAACTCTTTTAAACCTAATTTCTTCTTTCAGGAAGTTCAACTGGTTGATTTTTCTAATAATCTGGACAGACCTAGAGACAAATTTGTTTCTGCAAGGCTCTCGGGTTATGCAACTCTAGCTTAGAAAGGAACTCGAACTTAACTTTTTCTCCTAAATAAGTAGATATGACGCCATCATAATCTACCTGCAAAGGATACAATAAGGAGATAAAAGGTAGACCTAAAATGACTTCGTCAGTGATATTTTTGACTAAGACAAATGAGGCCTTAAAGCATACTTTGTTCTGGCAGACATGGGCTTTTGGTATTTCATAATACAACTGAAGGATTTACCTGAAGCGGTACTTAGGATTCCCTAGACTCAGTAAAACCTGGTAGGAATCAAATCTTCCGAATCTGATTAAGGTCGGCTCCTAAATCGAATAAGGCAACTGTGGTGAACTCAAAATTCTGGATGAAAATGGTGACTTCAGAATACCACTTTCTAAAATTAACTTGGCGAATTAGATTTACGGCTTGTCTACTGTTAGAAAGTTCGTCATCAGAGTTGAGAGGACTCTCAGGCTGGCTTTTAGACTCAGAAGATTCCTTTTCTAGGAGACGAACTAAATCTTGTTTAATCGTATAATTCTCACTTTGCAGTTTATGACTTATTTGTTTTAACTCAGCTATTTCCTTTTTTACCAGTTTTACCTCTAGCTGCAGGTCTTGTAAGGTAACTTCTTTCTTTTTGGCAAACTTTTCTAAGGTATTGTTCAAACTAATCGGTTGGGGGGTAGAAGGACTCGGACTTTCCTGACTGATGACTTTTCTTAATTTTTTCAAATACTCAGATTTTAACTCAGGATTTTCAACTTTGCTTATTAAGTCTATTAACAACTCTTCCTGTTCTTCCTGTTTAGTAAGAACAGAAATGGACTTTAACCTGTTACAACACTTATCTGTGCAACCAATTTGGACATTTGGTGAACTAGGTGGAGAATCTCCCACGGCACTTCGGACTAACGAGGCGGCGACTAGGGACTCAAGTATTGCTTGCTTTAGAGTCTCGCAACTCTAAAACTTTTATCAACTTTTCTTTATCCTCATCGGTGATTTTTAACTGCTTAATAGTATCTTTAACTTTACACGTAGAGGCATAATGACCGAACTTTTGACATTTAAAACATTTGATTTTACTTTTATCTTTACTTTTGCTAGAGCGACTGTTCTTTTGACTCTTTGGATTTTTCAACCAACTTTTCTTAGGGGCAAATCTCTTTTTCTTATAGAATTCACGGGAATCATCATAAGACCGGGAAAAATGTTTCCTACTGATAATGATAGACGACTTTTACGGAGATGATGGGCTTATTTTTTCTGGATGGAGGAAGGTGGTAAGACCGTCTTTATTCATGAAATTTCCTAACCCATACTTAGCGGATTTCCTGTCGGACTGTATCTGTCTACCAATTTTAAAATCTATACACATTTTCATACCAACTTGATTAATTGTACTTATAATATTACCATAAGTTAAACTATCCCAATCAATGTGACCTTGTTCATTACTGAGAGTCGTTCGGATCTTATGGGCGAATAGGTTTGGGAGGCCATTAACGAACTTTTCTTTCCAGAATGGTTGATTACTATCATCCCTAAGTATGACTCTACAGATGAAGACATCCTTATACCATCTGAAATCGGACAACTTAAGGCATCTAAGATTACTCAACTGATCATGGATCCTAGCAGTTGTGTTACTAGGGGTTCCAATGAAGTGCTCGATTATTGTGTAAAACAAAGTGTTGACTCCATCTTCTATACCTTGACCTATTTGTTCGTCAAAGATAGGGAGACCGTCTTCATTAAGTTTTACGGCATGTATGATCAAATTTTTGGACTCAGGGGTAAGATGCTTATCCCACCAATACCTGAGAGTACCGTAAATCCGGTAACTAATAGGTACAATTTGGTATGCGGCGTGATTGGTGATGTAACTATTGGCAACCATTGATATGTGCTGTAACTTATTAAAAATTTCTTGTTCAGATAGACCATCAATATTCCATTCATATAATTTGTCGGAAGAAACTGAAAACTGGGTTTGAAAATTTCTTTCTTCAAATTGAATGTCTGGAGGAGTTGGTCTAGGATACCAGTTCTTAGTTAGGCTGGTAGGGCTTATATGTCGGTCTATTTTCTTAATTCTAGGTTCAACTTGGACTTCTAGGTTCCTGAAGGCTTGCTCTATTTTGGAAATGTTACTAGTTTCGGAATCTGTTGACACATTCGGACTGAGGGGTTGGCGAAAGAATCTAGTGTTTTAAGACCAGATTTTTCGGCTTTTGGGGTCAACTATTCTAACATTTCTTCTATTTTCTTCATTGTGGGTTTGATCTTAAGAGTGGGGCTCGACTTAAGATCCTAGAACTGAACTATGGGTTTTTCAACTTTTGGCTTGGATTTGACTTATGGGGAACTGGTGATTTTATCAATTTTAGTCTCAATTGTGTCTAACTGTTTTCCTATGTCTAGTGAGTTGAAAACTTTAACAAAAGAAAAGTGGAAAATGGTAGACAGAACGGTTGTTGAGTCTAGCCATCCACCAGTCGATACCATAGTCATCAGCCATAGGAATAGCCTCATACCAGCTAGTCCTTTTAAGGCCGTTGAAAACAATGATGAACATAGAAGACTGATTGAGCAAAATAACTATACCAACCAGAGTAAATCCGGTAACTAACGAGGTACAATTTGGATATGCAAGCTGTGTTGGTAATGTAACTATTGGCAACCATTGACATGTGCTGTAACTTATTAAAAATTTCTTGTTCAGATAGAAAAAGAATTTGCATTTTCAGGATTCGAAAATGGGTCTCGTAGATTAATTGGAAAACATATTCAGAAAATAAAAATAGTGAAAACGTGTCTGGTAGGACAATTTGAGAATAATAATTTGTGAGTTATTTTTCACGTATATTATTTGCTTATTTATGTCCAAAAATTTTTTATAAAAAAATTCTGATATTTTAAAGGCTAAAATTATTACAAACAATGAAAAAAGTATAATTTGAGAATAATATATAATTTTAAAATTTTAAAAAATTATAATTTTAGAAAACCTCATATAATAAAATTATATTATCTTTAGTTTAAAATAAATATGAAATTGAATAATATATGATGGTTTTATCATAAAATTAATATACACAGTTGTAGCAAAATAAAATAATGAAATGGAACAAAAAAAAAAAACTAAAAATTGAAGGAAAAAAATTAAAAATTAAAAAAAAGAAAAATCATACCCAAAAAAAGAGAGAAATCAATCAGACCAATACATCGGATAGAAAATGAAAACGATAATTTGGTGTTTTTAGTTTTTATACATGAGTTTGAATTTGTTTTCAAAAAAGGAAATTCCAATGAATATGAAAACAACATACCGAACTTGTTTTTGGTAGAAAATGAAAAGGGGGCCTTGAAAACGTTACCGAACGGCCCCTTATATTCCAGGGGCATAAGTCATTTAGGTTAATTATGAGGTTTTTTATGTACTTTTATAAAGCCAAAGCTTTTTAGTCAAAGACATCAAATGTTTAGATTCCTGTTAATATCTGCTTTGATGCTATAATCAAGTTAGAGCATATCTAATGCAAAACCAATTGACCCATTGGTGAACAGGTTTAAGATCTTACACTATTATGCGAGGCTTAAATCCCCGATATAATATTTTCTTTCTACAAATTTATAAGTATACCTACTTATATATATATATACATATATATTTTTTAAACTTAGAAGTATTTTCTTGTATATGTAGTTTTAGAAAATTAGATTATCATGATTAGATAGGTGACTTTTTTTTAATTTGTTGCAGAAAGAATCGTATCATATATACATAGGTCCATTTGTAATACTGTTAAGTTATGCCTTTCAATTCTAGCTATACCATGATGGAGGAAGCCACAGATTATGATAGGTTAAAGTGACTTCACTACACACAGCCTGTGTTTTACACAAGTTAACCCCTATCAATGTTCACTACAGCTTTTAGGTGCCTAAACAGAACTGATTATGAGTTCGTTCTCAAATGCCTTCCAGTATGTGTATCTCTCATATGACAAATCTGTAATTAATCAAATTTTTCCCAAGTTAATTTTATCCTTCTTACTAGTCTGAACAAAATAGCCCCTTAGCTTCATTTTCTTCCTTCATTAGGTTAAAAGATAGAGATACAACACAAAAACGTTTTAAGAGATTATCTATTTTATGTGCGATCGCCTAATTACATTTGAATGTAAAATTTAATGCTGGTATAGCAATCGTTATTCAGAATGACTTTAGGCCCAAGATAAATAAAACTTGAACCTTTTCATGTAGCTGCTGCTAAGAAGAAATTAAGTGACATTGTTGTTGTTGTTGTTGTTGTTGTTTTTTTATTTTGTTTTTATTTATTTTTTAAAATTTTAAATTTTCATACAGTGAAGTCTAAACTTCCTGTGGAAAAAATTGTGGAAAAAATTGTTAATAGATAGAATAATTTTTTTGTTGTTTTTGAGTTCTAGAATAATCCTTGTTACAGTGGTAAATATAAGATTTGGTGGGTAGAGAATCATTAAGTGACTAAATCAGGAAAATGTCACTTGATAGAAAACCAAAAAGTAATGATTGACACAGTAACTTCACCTTGCAGCGGTCCTTGTCATGTCTGCCTCTAAATCTCACTCTCACTCTACCTGCAATTTCTTTCAGCAAGATGTTAAAAGGAGAAAGAAGTGTTTAAGAAAAGACTCTCCCTTTATTCCTCTGCCACACCCTAGTGAGAGCAGAAAGCAAGAGATGTATTTATACCAAGGTCTAAAATATCGGTGGTTTTGAAAATATCGGTGTTCTGAAAACATATAAATTTTAATGGAAATATTGAAAAATTATCCATATCGATAAAAATTGAATAAAAACCATGAAAGTTGTAAGAAAAACTTGGAAATTTTTCTTGAAACTTTGGAGGATGTTTATTTAGTCAATTATCTATTACTTTATCACAAAAAATTAGAAGTAAATGCATTGCATGATGAGTTTAACTTATTCAACTTGATTATATAGCGAGCCAACAAACACTACGAGTATAAAAAATAGTGTAGTAATTAATGAAAGAATATTAAACACACCATAATCATTTATTTACAATAATATACGATAATATTTTACACTTTATACATTGCATGGTAAGATATATATATAAGTGACTTAGTACCACATAGAGTTCCTATAAGGTTCAAATTTGAGTTATTTACACTAACATCCCTTGAGGTTTTCGGCTTTTTCACAAAACTCCTTGAGGTTTTAAAAATTATAAGACCACTCTCTGAGGTTTTAAATTGTTTTCACAAAACTCTTTTTCACTTATTTTTCATCCAAAGATTGATGATTTTATACCAAAAAAATTCTATAAATGACAAAGTTGGCCTTTGAGATTAGGTTGCATATGCTTCATTGGGGTTAATTTTGTCATTTGTATAAGTTTTTTATTATAATGAAATCATGATTTTTGGACAAACAATCAACAAAAAGGAGTTTTGTGAAAACAAACTGAAACCTCTTGTGTTGTTCGTGTAATTTTTGAGACATGGGGGGATTTTGTGAAAACATAAGAAACCTCAAGGAGTGTTAGTGTAAATAACTCTTCAAATTTTTCATTGTCTTCATCATTTCAATATTATCGATATTATCAATATTATAGCGATATTTTTGTCAAATGTTGCTAAAGTGTGAGAGAAATTATGGACGTCGATATTTTCCGATATTATGGACGTCGGTATTTTTCGATATTATCGATACTTATACGATATGTTTCAAAATATCTTATACTCAAAAAAATGATAATATGCTTGATATTTCGTCGACATTTTTGATATTTTAGTCCTTGATTTATACAGTTACTCTCTCTCTTCAACTCTTTTTTTCCTGCAAAATGTGTGGTCACATCTGCTCCTTTGTGTCTGCTTTGTTAAAAGAGTGGAGTGGGATCAGAATATGATTATAAAGTGTTATTTTTTGCTGGCATAGATTGAGATTCTTTTTCCAATCACTTTCTTCTATGTCGATAAGAATCCCACCTTGGAACAAGATCAATGCCTGCTCATGCATGATTTTTTATTTTATTTTATTTTTTTATTCTATCAAATCCCATAAAAAGAACTTACATCAGCAAAATGACATAATAATTTAGTCCCTCTTGCTTCTAATCGGCCTCTTTTAGGAGATTAAAGGATGTGATAGGTCAGGAGAAAGTTTGTAAGTTAAAATCTAATTTTCAAAGAAAGTAAAAGTTTATGAAGTATAGATTTGTTCTTGCATTTTGTGTTTATATTGTATCACAGTATTCCCTAAATGCAATGGATTTGGGATGAGAGAATTAGCTGCTGCCGGACAGGACCATATGGGGAAATATACCTTTTTTTCGGTAGTCCTGAAAAGGAATGCGCTTCTGGGAATAATCCAAATTTTGTGGGCATTGATGCAGTCATACACAAGTTAAGCTTTAAGGTTGCTTTCTTGATGACCTTTCTCCAGATATTTTCTTGCAGCATCAATTCTGCACATCTTCATCATAAGAATCCATTATTTGGTAAAGCACATTATTCAGAAAGAAACCCCACTATAAAGGCTTCTGCTGATCATGATTTTTGTTTCTTCTGTCAAATTTTTATCCAAATAAAACTGAATGAGACATGATCCTGGTTGCAAATCTGAAAAAGAAATAACTTAGTTGGTAATAATGGAGCCACCAAATTTATTGATGGCAGAAGATTGTGAACAAAATAATAACAAGGGGAAAAAGGAAAAGCCAATAATCCTTCCAACCTTTGGCTCCACCCCTGTAGAAGTGTAATACAAATTAGGAAAAAATATGGGCTTTCATGTGAATTCATAAATTATGGGCTTACATGTGAAAAACCCGACTAAAAGATAAATTCATATTTAAACTCATTTATTGCATTGAATTTATATATAAACCTAAAACTTATAAATGGAAGAAAAAAAATACCCAATAAGGGCTAGTTGTAATTTTAATTTATTTATTTTATAAATTGAATGATGTGAGAAATGCTATTATTATCATTGCATTATGATTTTTGGGAAAAAAAAAACACTGATGATATTTTGTAATTTTTAGATGTTTCAAGGGGGTATGGTATATTTAGTCCATTTGAAAAGTCAAATGAATTTATTTCTAAGATTTCGGTATTGTAGGGTTTTTCTATATTTTGGGCTCTATTTATGAGCTTACATATGAAAAGCCCAAACTGAAAAACAGAACAATTTTGTGAATTCGCGGTTACTCAAATTCATATTCATTATTAATCTCCAAATCCTTAAACACTTCATACTTCAATATTGCACACCTTCAAGACAATTGAGTTTACATGGCTGTGTAACTAATACCACTATACCAAAATTGACCTTTAGCGCCTATGTGCCCTCCTCCTTACCGTGGTATCGGTGACCGATGCCTATTACATAATAGGCATCAGATGTTATCCGTTGCCTATTCCGTTTTCGTCATCAATTTTTTTTTCATAAATATTGATGTCTAAGGCATACCAAGTGCCAAAAAAACCTTCACCCCCAATGCCTAAACCTCCAATTGCATCGGTCATTTTGTGTAGTACTTATGCTAAATATTATTTACAGCATCACTAATCTCAAATATATTCATGCTTATTATGACTTAACACATCTCAAAAACCCAAAAATCATACGTGTTGTTGCGACTTATGTTGTATGTCATTAATGTTTTTCCTTCTCCTAATGCTGCTTTTAGTCATAGGCATCAGTTTTCATTGAATTGCTGATGTTGTTTTATTCTTTTAACTTCAGTTTGTTATGCAAATCTACGGTTGTGATAGACAGCAGAATTGATTTGGAAAGTGTAGGCATCGCACTACAATAGGATATCAATTGCTTTCTCATATATAGAAGCACATACAACAGAATATCAAAGTACAATTGAACAAAATAAAATCTAAAATTTGAAAGTACTTTAGGGCCGTTAGCCATAGCTGCAAGATAAAATTTAGATCCACCACAAATATATATATATATATATATATAGCTTTTATTGCAGGATCCCTCAAAAAAGGTTATTTGAGGGACACTTTTATAGGGCCTATTCGCATTGTATTTCAGAAATCAAAACCTATTTTGTAGATATTCATTCAAAGGTCATCTCTACAAAAAATACTTGAACTCGATATCATTTGACCACTCAATTAAATTATTGAAATTTTAGTAGTTTTTTGAAGCACCTTGTTCATTGATTTTGTAAGACACAATTAGATGTTTAAACGGTTTTTGTTTTGTCTTGCAAGGATGATCTATGAATGAAGACCTAAAAAATAGATGATTTGGATCGTTGAAAATTTTTTTAGGGTACCTTAAAGGGCGTCCCGCAATATGTATATGTGTATGTGTGTGTATATATATATATATATTAGGATCGGAGGACACACATCTTTTACACTCATTTTAAACCATTAGATTACCATTCATTCAATGGTTGAGATCATATATCTCGCATGACAAATTAGTTTCTTTAATAATTTTCTCGGGAATATAATAATTCTATTAACCATCTCTATCTACAACCAAATAATAATAATAATAATAAGGCTAGCCTAATAATAATAATAAACCCTCTCTCTCTATCGTTTATGATATATTTCATTCTCTGAAAAGGAGGTATTTATAATACAAGGTTACAAACCCTAGTAGGGTTATACTAGGAAATAAGAAAAGTCTTAATTATATAATATCTATACAAAAGAAAATAAATAAAATCCTAATAGAATAAGAAAGAAATATCCTAATAGAACTAGGCACCAGCAGACTTTTGAGGAAATCAAGCACTACCTCTCAAATCTGCCAGTTTTGTCCCTACCAAAGAGAGGTAGACTACTCAAATTATATGTCTCTGCATCAGAAGTATCCATTGGGAGTCTTTTAGTCCAAGATAACAAAGAAGGAAAGGAACAGACAGTCTACTACCTGAGTAGAACTCTGACAGAAGTAGAAATGAAATATTCTGCAATTGAAAGGCTTTGTTTAGCCTTATACTTTGTTGCTGTGAAGCTCAGACATTACATGCTACTCTTTACCATCTACATCATTGTCAGAATGGATTTAATTAAATACATGTTGACAAGACCAATGTTGAGAGGGATGGACTCTGGCCCTATCAGAATTTGCTTTCAGATATGTTCCTCAGAAATCCATCAATGGGTAGGCTGTTGCAGATTTTTTGGCAGATCATCCAAAAAATCTATTCTATTTCTTCCCTTGGCTGTTGCAGAGCTCACACTTGTCTCAATAATCCCATCTATTCAGTTTATCTCACTTCTTGGAAGCTGTACTTTGATGGATCTAAAACCGACTTAGCCTCTAGGGCAGGAATTATTTTAGAAGATCCGCTAGGAATCAAACGTTATTATTCGTTCAAGTTAGATTTCCAGTGCACCAACAACATAGCAGAATATGAAACTTTGATCATAGGACTTGAAATGCTGGTGGAGCTAGGAATCCAATCTGTCGAAATTCTGGGAGACTCCATGCTTGTGCTAAACAGATTGCTAGAGAATACAAATGTCTGAGTCCCTCTTTAGCTGTATATTTAATGGCAATCAGAAATCTCTGGCAGAATTGGGAAGCCACTTGGGAACATATTCTAAGGGAACAAAACCTTGCAGCCACTACTACAAAAAGTGAAAAAGACGACCAGAAAAACACGACGGTCTAAGTGAAAACCGTCGTTGTTTTTTAAAAGACGACGGTTTTATAAAACCGCCGTATAATAACACCTTAGACAACTAAAAAATGGAGATTCAAATGGCTGTTCCTAAAACACGACGTACTTAATTAAAAAACCGACGTCTTATTGAAATAGGATTTTCAAGTAGTGAAATCATAGCCAACAAATAACGGCGGAAGTTATGAACCGACCGGACGTAGAAAGTAAAGACGACGATTTCAAAAAACCGCCGCTTTTACCCAGAAATTAACACGACCAAGTTTTCGTATAAGGCGCCGTATAATTACAAATAAATCCACGGCGGTAAAATACAAAATATCGCCGTATTAAATTAATGTACAACTACGGCAAAGATAAATATAACGACGTCTTTCTCGTATTTCTACGACGATATCTTTAAATCTCACCAAGTTGGGGTTTTCATTTAACGACGTATTATACAATTTAACGTCGTATTTATCCACTTTATACGTCATACATTATATTTAAACCGCCGTCTGAATAAGAATTTTTTTTAACAATTTATTTCTTGGATTTTGTTATCCTACGTTCGGTAGATCTACTTAATGACAAGAATTGAAATAACCATGACGGTTTATATAGAAAACCGCCGACATAATCAGATTTTTCTGAGATCACAAGGGTTAGGAAATCTTACAAGATGGAACTCTGTTGCTCATCATAATCTTACCAGAAAGACAATACTTTAGAGGTTAATGATGTATGTGTATTTGTGTCTTTGAGATACACAAACGCACATACACATTAACATCCAAAAAATTGATTCTGAAATTTGATTGACGGCACCTCAGATTTGCAATCAGAGAGACAATTTTTTGGAAGTGGATGATGTGTGTGCATTTGTGTATCTACACAAACGCACACACACATCAACATCCAAACAATTGCCTCCTAAAACTTCACGACGGCAGCCACAGATTTGCAATCAGAGAGACAATTTTTTGAAAATTGGTGATGTGTGTATGTTTGTGAATCAGATACACAAACATACACACAAACCAACATTCAAGCAATTGCCTCCCAAGAGATGAGGTGAGACAGAGAAAGGGGCAAGAAGAAGTTGAAACCCTAATCGAATACTAAAACTGAAAGCACCCGTGAAAAAAAACCCTATTTATAATTAAAAAACCAAATCCACGTCGGTTATATTACACATAACGACGTTTAACAAAAATAATCCACGTCGGTTAACAAATACATTACGTCGTTTTAGTCTTACTTAAGACGACAAGAAAAGACGACGGTATAACAAAAAACAGTCGTTGTTTTTATGTTCGTATTTGATTTAAATCAGTCACCCAGAAAAGAAACTTTACAAATTCTAGAACATTAATTTCCTCGGGAAAAAAAACTCTATTTATAAGGCACTGTTTTTGAAAAATAAACTGAAAGAAAAAGGGAAAAAATTATATTTATAATTATAAAAATAAAATCCACGTCGGTTATATTACACATAACGATGTTTGAAAAACGAATCCACGTCGCGAAAAAAATATTGCGTCGCTTTAGTTAAAAAAGATGACGGTATAACAACAAACAGTCGTTGTTTTTTATATTGGTATTTGATTTAAATCAGTCCTCCAGAAAAGAAACTTTACAAATTCTTGAACTTTAATTTCCTCGGGAAAAAAAACTCTATTTATAAGGCACTGTTTTTGAAAAATAAACTGAAAGAACAAGGGAAAAAAAATTCTATTTATAATTATAAAAATACAATCCACGTCGGTTATATTACTAAGACGTTTTTAAAACGAATACACGTCGCGAAAAAAATTATTACATCCTCTTAGTTTACAAAAAGACGTCGGTAGAACATAAAACCGTCGTTGTTTCAATTTCTTTAACCGTTCTCTTTCTGAAGCCATTTCTATTCTTTATCGCATTCTTGAAAACCCATCTTCTTCTTCAGAAGCTCTACGGATAACCCATCTTCTTCACTAATGCCGATAACCCATCTTCTTCTATCACAAACCTGACGGATCTTCTTAGCCAAGAAAATCGAGCAGAGGTGACATCGATCTTGAGTTTCCCTAAGAAGCGAACTTTCCTTCGATAGCAGTGGAGGTCAGGCTTGCATCTCTTTTGATGGAAAATAAGGAGTATTCAGAAGCACTAAGTCTCCTATCAGGATTAACAAGCTTCCTCTTGTGGACATAGATTTGTTGGAGAGTAAGCTCCATTTCTCTTTGAGAAAGACATCCAAATTATTGTCTTCGAGATGTGAGAGAGAGTGTCTTTGAGAGAGGAAGAACTTGGAAACCTAAATGAAAACTGAAACTGAAAGAAAGCGACAAATTTATACAATAAATTTTTAAAACCAACGGCGGTCCTTACAAAAACCGCCGTCTATTTACAAAATTCCACGTTGGTATATTACAACAAAACGACGTATATTATAAAAATAAACGTCGGTAAATTACAAAAAATCGTCGTGTAAATAATTCTACCATAACGCGAGATATTGATTTATCGACTTTTATTTAGGAGTTTACTACGGCGGTACCTACAACACTACTGTCGTATTTATTTACCACGTCCTAAGTTCAAATTATCGTCGTAGTTTGTCTATTAATACGTCGTCGTTCTATGTAAACCGCCGTCTTATTACTAAGAAACGGTTTGTATACATATACAACTTTTCGTCTACCGGACTTACACATGCACTGTTTCCAAACCCGAGAAAAAATTTCAATCTCCCAGAGAAAACTTTTCGTCTTTTTCCTTATCGAGCCTTTGTCGAGTATCTCATCGTCTTCCTCTCGTCTTATCGTCGTCTTTGAACTTAAACACCAAATTCGAGAGAAAGCTTTCATTGCACGCAAAAGGTAAGCTTTCATTTCTCACTATTTTTGTTGCTATTTTGCATGCTCATATGGTTTTTGTTTTCAAAATCTTTTTACCTTTTTCTGGCGAAAATCATTTTTATTCTTTCCAAGTTTGATAAAATACACAGACAGAGAGGGAAAGTTTCCAACTTTGAACACAACTAATTCAACTAAATAAGACGACGGTAGCTTCTTATTTACGTGGTTAAATATGTAGACCACGACGGTTCGTCAGTCGTCCTAGCGTCGTCTTAAAATTGATCCAAGTTGTTTTTAAAATGACGGTCAATTTTTATTTGCTTGTTTAATTGCAGGTTTGATTTCTCTGAACCATGGTTTTCGTTTTCTAATTTGATAAAATACAAAGACAAAGAAAATAAGGTTTGGTATCTAATATAGACGACGGTATCTTATTATTGACGCCGTGTGAATGTTCATACCACGACGTTATACTAAGATACCGTCGTCTATAAAAGATGCCAAACCTTTCTTTCTTTTTCTTTGTATTTTATCAAATTAGGAAAAACAAAAACCATGTTTCAGAGAAATTAAACCTGCAATCAAACATTCACAGAGAAAGAAAAATGTTTTTGGTTTCTTATAAATACGACGGTAGCTTATTATTTACGTCGTGTGAATATCCATAACACGACGTTATATTAATATTTACGTCGTGTGAATTTGAATATCACGACGTCGTGTAAATATCGCCGTAATAAGTTCTTATTACGTCTTCTTTAATATTGTTTCGTCGTTGTTTGAATACTCTCGTTTTAAACATTTATTACGTCTGATGTTATGTTATTACGTCGTGTAAAATCTTATCATACGTCGTATTTTATAAATAACCGTCGTTTGTGTTCTAATTTTTTTCCTGAAATATTTTCACTTGCAGGTTTGTTTTTTCTGTAACCATGGTTTCTCAAGACCAAAGTAAGGACTCTGGCTCCAAAAAAAATGGAGGTAAGGAGCTTGGAATGGTAACTCCTCAAGACAAGCCCTTGAAGAAGATGAAGTTTGTTTCATCTGCTGAGACAGAACCAACCAGCACGACAACAATTTCTGAGGATTCAAAGTCAGGTTGAGGTATGAGCACAATGCCTCGTGTTGTGAAGAGAAAATTGCAGAAAATCAAGCCAGTTGTTGAGTACAATAAAAGGGGAAGAGGATGTGGCCTGCACATACTGAGATGCAGTCCTACATTGGTGTGTTGGCACGCTCCAGAGTCCCACTTGTGGACAAGAAATGGGCTGAAATCCCCAAGGATATAAAGGAGCAGATTTGGGAAGCCGTTGACATGGCTTTTGTGGTAGGTCAAGGGGGCAAGACCTCGGTGTTATCTTCTGCTGCCAAGAAATGGAAGGATTTCAAGTCTACACTGACGAGGCATTATATCCTTCCATACATCAAGGAGAGGGAGAAATTAAGCCAACCCCCTGAAGTATATAAATTCATAGAGAAAGCAGAATGGGATGCCTTTGTAGCTTCAAGGTTATCCAAAGAATTTGAGTCTGTGCATTCTCAACATTCACAGATTAGGGAGAAACTTGAGTACAATCATCGATTGTCTCGAAAAGGATATGCTGGTTTGGAGGATCAATTGGAGGAAACCATGCCTGGGGTAGAAATTGATCGATCTACCTTATGGAAGAAAGCTAGACAGGACAAACATGGTAACATCCCGGATCCAAAGGTGGCAGAGAAAGCAAAATTAATTGTAAGCCTACACACTCTGTTTTAAATTTTTATTAAACTGTGTATAATTCTTATTACGTCTTATGTTATATTTTTCCGTCGTGTGAATGATTTTACTACGTCGAAATGTTTTCAAAAGCGTCGTGAAAGATCTAAATCTGGAATCACAACTCTGTTTTCTGTAATTATAGCATAAGACGTCGGTGGTTTATTTATTTCGTCGTTTGAAACAACTAACCACGTCGTTATTTAAGTAAGGTCGTTATAAATGTATTATAACGTCGATTTCTATGTTGTTGCGTCGTGTGAAATTATATAATGCGTCGTTTGTTTATAAATAACCGTCGTGTGTTTTCTTGTGCTGACTTTTTTATATGTCTTTGTTTTAGGATGAATTGCAAAAATAAGTGGCTGAAGGCAGTCTTAGTGTAACTGGCAGTAATGATGTGTTGACCTTGGCTTTGGGTCCCGAGCATCCAGAGGGAGTAAGAGGGGTAGGTGCTGGGATTTCCCCTAGGCAATTCTTCAATTTACTTAGACAACAGAGGGTAAAGTTTGCCGATCAATTGAAGGAAAGTGTAAGAATTGTCCTTCAAGAAGAGACTAAGAAGATGGAAGCTAGATCAAGGGAAGAGGCTTTAAGGATGGAGGCTAGAACCAAACAATTGGTAGAGGCTGAGAGGGAACATATACTAAGTCAACTTTCCCAACTCATCCCTAATTTTGATCCAAGCATGCTTAAACCGAAAACTAGCCCCTGTCAAAACCAAGGTCTAGAGCAAAGTCCCAAAAATCCAATGTCTGATAAAGCAAGTTGTTCTGGGGCTGATGTGAGATCCCTACATTTATAGGATGATATTGCCAAAAATGGGGAGCAGCAGGAAGAAACGGTAACATATCTGAACTTTGAATTCTTTTTTTTTTAAAACATTAGACGTCGTTATTATGAAGAAACCCGTCGTTTTAAAACCATACCACGACGATTTTATAAATAAACCGTCATTTTTATTTAAATACCACGTCGTATTTAGTTTACTTGTTTTACACGCCATTAGACGTCGTACTTTGTGGTTTTTAGACGACGGTTTTAGTCCTTACCGACGTAATAGACAATTACCACGACGTTTATTATTTACCATCGTTTAATAATTTTAAGACGTCCATAATTCTTACATACCGTCTTATGTTATGCCTTACCACGACGTTTTGATTTAATTTTTTTACTTTCTGTACAATCTGTATATATATATATATATATATATATTTCTTTATTACTTAAAACAGAAATCTGGGGCTTTAGAAAATCAAGATGAAGAGAAGAAAGAAGAAAAAAAAGATGAAGAGAAGAAGGGAGAAGAAAAAGATGAAGGGAAGAAGGAAGAAAAAAAGAGAAAAAAGATGAAGGCAAAAAGGAAGACAAAAATGATGAAGAGAAGAAAGAAGAAAAACAAGATGAAGAAAAGCATGACGAAGAGGTATATTCTCATAACTTTGCCTTTTTTATTTGTTTTTCACATTTCAGACGTCGATATTTTTCTTTAAACCGTTGTTTGTTTTCAAATTAGACGTCGGAATTTATTTCCTATGACGTAATAAATGATTTAAAACGACGGTTTTTTATTACCGTCGTTTAAATTATTATCAGACGACGTTTTTTAATTTAAACCGTCGTTTTTATTGAATTACCACGTCATATTATTTTGCTTTATTTCTTTAAACAGGGTAATGAAGTAGTTGATTATTCAAATGTGGAGGTGCCATCTTCTTTACAATCCCTTTGTCGTTATGTGGAAACGACACTAAAGCCTCAGGAGAAGATCATGACCTTCACAATTGGGAAGGAGGTGTTTAGTGCAGAGCGCAGTAGCTTCGTCTTGCATGAAGATATTACACAGTTTGCAGGCATGGAAGAAATTGGGGCTACTGTGGTTGCAGTATATATGAGGTTTGTCCTTATCAAATATCAAACATTATAGCATAAGACGTCGGTGGTTTAATTATTGCGTCGTTTTAAACCACTAACCACGTCGTTCTTTTTTTACCGTCATGATAAATTAGTTATAACGTCTGTTTCTATTTCAGTTCGTCGTGTGAAATTGTATAATACGTCGTTTGTTTATAAATAACCGTCGTTTGTTTTATATATTCAGGGGCTTATATGATCGTTTGAGAGAAGCAAATATGTGCAGCATGGTTGGCTTTATCGACCCTGCTCAAGTTAGTGCCAACGCTAGGTCACTAAGCGACAGATCACGAATTGTAGCGTAGACTTCAGAAAACAGATGGTGAACAGATTTTCATGATGCCTTACAATCCAAGGTTAGTCTCCTTAAAAGGATTTTGTTTGTATGATTTTCACTAACTGACCACTTATAAAACTGTTTAACTAATTTTGTGTCGTTTGAAACATCTAACCACGTCGGTTATTTATTTATTGGGTCGTTTGAAACAACTAACCACGTCGGTAGTTAATTACCGTCGTGATAAATTTATAATGACGTCGATGATTACGTTATTACGTCGTGTGAAACTATATAATACGTCGGTTTTTATAAATAACCGTCGTTTGTTTTCTTGTGCTGACTTTTTATATTAACCGTCGTTTTTTATTTTAATTTTGTGCATTGTCATTGGGTTTTTGATTGTGAGAGCAAAGAGGGAAACCGTCTATTTTCGGATCCTCTGCTGAAAAAGTGTGGTTGATGAGGAAGGCAAAAACATCGTGAACAGTGCTTTAAAAATTTATAATTCCTACATAGGCAGACCAGGCCGTAAAGCACCAATTTGGAAAACTCTGCCAGGCACACCAAAGCAACCCAGTGTCGAATGCGGGTATTATGTGATGCGCTTCATGAGGGACATCATCATGGATCCTTCCTTGGAGTTTGAGAAGAAGGTAAGAAGAAAAGTTTCAGAAACATTTTATGTGGTTTTTTGTATTATCAACGACGGTCCTTTAAAATTACCGTCGTTGAATTGATAGACTACGTCGGTTATGAAAAAGCGTCGTCAGGACTGAATTTCTTTTATTTTGTAAAGCTTAATAATCATTGTTTATGGATTGCAGTTTGCCAAGGGAAAAATCAAGCGCCATACCCCCAAGCAGCCATTGATGAAGTCAGGAAAGAATGGGCAGAGTTTGTTTGCCTTCATATGGAATAGAGGATTTTTGGAACACATGATATTTTTATATGTACTAATTTTGTCTATAATATATAATGTACAAATTTTGTCTATAATATACATCCTTTTTTCCCTGAAAATTTGTTGAGGTTTTCATAATATAAAAGAAAAAACAACTTGCGTAACCGACGTGTAATAACTTTCCAACGACATAATTATGTAAAAAACCGACGTAAAATGATATTTAGACGTGTTATACCGTTTGTACGTACATGGGACGTCGTTTTAGTGAAAATTTCGCCATGGTTTCGCTTTTAAACGACGTCCTTTGAACAAGTAAGTCGTTTATTATATAATTTAGAGTTTAGGGTTTAGGTTAATACTTTTTAACGACGGTGATTCAGTCGTGGAATATGTATTTTACGTCGGATAGTGAAACACCCGCCGTGGTTTGTTGTTGATATAAGAATATTTTATTATTTTTAATTCAAAATTTTAAAAATAAATTTAAAATAAATCCAAAAAATTCAACTTCAACTCCTATGAAGTCATTGATATATTTTCTTTCCCCTAAACCCCAAAAAAATGCAGTTTGAGTAATAAAAGTTTAAAATGACCAACCAAAATAAAATAGTTTTGATGAGTCATAACATCACTTATATAGTTTGATGGTTTAGGGTTTAGGGTTTGGGGTTTAGAGTTGTTATTTATTAGGGTTTAGGGTTAAAGTATAATTTTTGGGGTTTAGGGTTTATGTTTGTTATATATTAGGCTGTAAAACCATAAATAATTTTATAAAATTAAATTTTACAAATATATAATTTATGGTTTTAAAGTTTAGGGTATTACTTTTAACGACGGTGATTGAGTCGTGGAATATTGAGTTTACGTCGGATAGTGAAAAATCCGACATGGTTTCTCTTTTAAACGACGTTTTTTTACACGTGAGTCGTTTATTATCGTTTACAACGTCGTTAGTTACTTAACCCCGCCGTGGTTTGTTGTTGATATAAGAATATTTTATTATTTTTAATTCAAAATTTTAAAAATAAATTTAAAATAAATCCAAAAAATTCAACTTCAACTCCTATGAAGTCATTGATATATTTTCTTTCCCCTAAACCCCAAAAAAATGCAGTTTGAGTAATAAAATTTTAAAATGACCATCCAAAATAAAATAGTTTTGATGAGTCATAACATCACTTATATAGTTTGATGGTTTAGGGTTTAGGGTTTGGGGTTTAGGGTTGTTATTTATTAGGGTTTAGGGTTAAAGTATAATTTTTGGGGTTTAGGGTTTATGCTTGTTATATATTAGGCTGTAAAACCATAAATAATTTTATAAAATTAAATTTTACAAATATATAATTTATGGTTTTAAAGTTTAGGGTATTACTTTTAACGACGGTGATTGAGTCGTGGAATATTGAGTTTACGTCGGATAGTGAAAAATCCGACATGGTTTCTCTTTTAAACGACATTTTTCTACACGTGAGTCGTTTATTATCGTTTACAACGTCGTTAGTTACTTAACCCCGCCGTGTTTGTTTTGATATAATAATATTTTATTATTTTTAATTCAAAATTTTATAAATTTAAAATAAATCCAAAAAATTCAACTTTCCTGACATTGATTTTTGTCGATAAAATAGTTTTTGAGTTACATCACTTATATAGTTTGATGGTTTAGGGTTTAGGGTTAGGGGTTTAGGGTTGTTATTTATTAGGGTTTAGGGTTAAAGTATAATTTTTGGGGTTTAGGGTTTATGTTTGTTATATATTACGTCATAAAAAAATTTATAAAATTAAATTTTACAAATATATAATTTATGGTTTTAAGTTTAGGGTAACTTTTAAGCGTCATGTTTAATGTGAAATGGTTTCTCTTTTAACGACGTTTGTTTTTTCGGTCGATGTTTTAAAGAGCGCGCTTTCTTAAAATATTTGCGGGACCTATGTGAAATTTTCAGATTTGGCTCTTAGTTTTATACTTCTAACCCTGAACCCTAAAATTTTCAGATTTCAAGCAACATAACATTTCGCTCTCTCACTTCATCTCTAATTCAAAGTTGGGCTCTCAGTGTGTCAAATCCAATTTGGTCATAATCTGTGAGCTCTGCCAACCTGTAAGTACAAACCCTCTCTTCCCCTTGTAAATTCATTGAATGATATTACGTTGTTTTGTTAAAGGGTTTTAGGTATATGTTTTGCGATCTGTTAATAATGTTGTTGGAGGTATGGGTTCATGGATTTTCTGTTTAATGTTTTCTTGATCACTCTTTGTTATGTTGAATAGGGAATGGATTTCATTTTGTCGGATCTTTTAATCACTCTCTGTTATGTTAAATTGGGAATGGATTTATTGTTTTCATGCTTAGTATATGTTGGTTTCATGCTTGGTTTCATGTATATGTTGTGTTCTTAATAGGGTTTTGGGATCTTGAAAATAAAGCTGGATATCGACGCAGCGTTTTGGGTTTTTACACGAGCGGTGTTATTTAACTACCGTCGTGGTTATAATTAGACGACGCGTTTGTTGAAAATCCGTCGTCTATATATGTCAAATACGTCTGCTTTTGTTTAAAAACCGTCGTCTCTGTTGTATATTACTTGCTATTAGACTTTATATAATCTGCTATAGTGATGGTCATTGCTTGTCTTTTCACTTTATTATATATAATAGGGTATAGTGTCGGAGATGGATAAGTCATGGATGCACTCGGATAGAAGATCGAAGGCATATGAGTTAGGGGTGGAAGCATTTTTGAACTTTTCTGTAGAAAATCTTCTAACTACAACACATATCCGTTGTCCATGTGTTAAATGTGTTAATTTGAAATTGTTTGGGGTTGGAATTATAAGGGATCACTTATACTTTAATGGAGTTGACCAAAGCTATAAGAATTGGACATTTCACGGAGAACCTTGGGAAGCAACTACTAATGCTAGTAGAAATGTTGAAGAAGATGATGACCATAGTAGGTACAGTTTTGTGTATGAAGAAATAGAGATGGATGATAATGATTTTGGTGATTTTGGATCTGATCCTTATGAGTTTGCCAATGTGATTGGGGATGAAGATCAACCATTGTACCCTGGTTATAGAAAGTACACGAAGTTATCGACATTAGTGAAGTTGTATAATTTGAAGGCAAAACATGGGATGAGTGATGTCTGTTTTATAGAATTATTGATACTTCAAGGCGATTTGCTTCCAGAAGGAAATACAATAGGCCTCTATGTATGAGGCAAAAAGACTTTGTGTGTATTGGGGCTGAGTTATGAGAAAATGCACGCATGCCCCAATGATTGCATCTTGTATAGGAAGGAGTATGAGGATTTAACTCATTGTCCTACTTGTGGTATCTCAAGGTGGAAGGAAGGCAAAGATTCAATCTTGAAAGAGGGTGTGCCAGCGAAGGTGGTGTGGTATTTTCCTCCAATTCCAAGGTTTAAAAGGATGTTTCGATCACATGAGACCGCTAAGAGTTTGACTTGGCATGCTGCTAGAAAATCAATTGACGGTTATATGTCTCATCCGCGGATTCCCGTCTTGGAAACTTCTTGATGATAAATGGCCCGAGTTTGGTAATGAGCCGAGAAACTTGAGATTGGCTCTTTCATCTGATGGATTCAATCCCCACAGTTCTCTAAGTAGCAGATATAGTTGCTGGTCAGTTATCTTAGTTACATATAATCTCCCTCCATGGCTGTGCATGAAACGAAAGTTCATGATGTTGACCTTATTGATTTCCGGTCCTAAACAACCCGGAAATGATATAGATGTCTACTTGGAGCCTTTGATTGATGATTTAACATCTTTGTGGGATGGGATTGGAGGAGTGTATGATGCACATAATGGAGAATACTTTACACTTAGAGCTGCATTAATGTGGACAATTAATGATTTCCCCGCCTATGGAAACTTATCTGGTTGTGTTGTTAAAGGATATAAAGCTTGTCCAATATGCGGCGATGATACACCTAGTCACAGGTTGAAAAATGGCTACAAAATTTGTTACATTGGGCATAGAAAATGGTTACCAATCAATCATCCATATAGGAGGCAACGTGCAACTTTTAATGGGAAACCTGAATATGGCACGCCTCCTGAGCCATTAACCGGAGAAGAAGTGCTGCATATGGTTGAAGATGGTGTGAGTTTGTTGGAAGAAGAAATCAATATTCTTTGATCTCAAGTATTGGAAATACCTTCCTGTGAGGCATGTCCTAGATGTTATGCACATTGAGAAGAATGTTTGCGATAGTATCATTGGTACATTGTTGGAGATCCCTGGAAAAAATAAAGATGGGATTGCTGCTCGATTAGATTTATTGAATATGGGGTCAAACGATTTGCAACCCGAGTATGGAGAAAGACATACTCGTTTGCCTCCCGGGCCTTGGAATTTGTCAAGAGCAGAGAAGAGAGAGGTTTGCAATTCTTTCTATGGTATGAAGGTCCCTGAAGGTTATTCTTCAAATATAAAAAATCTTGTATCTTTACAAGATTCAAGACTTCTTGGCCTTAAATCACATGATTGTCATACCTTAATGCAACAATTGCTCCCTGTGGCAATTCGTTCTGTTTTGGAGAAGCCTACAAGGTATGCAATAACTCGTTTGTGCTTCTTCTTCAATGCTATATGTGCAAAGACTGTTGATGTTTCCAAGCTAGATAAGTTGGAAGAAGATGTAGTAGTTACTTTGTGTTTGCTTGAGAAGTACTTTTCCCCTTCATTCTTTGATATCATGGTTCATCTAGTAGTACATCTTGTTAGAGAAGTTCGTCTATGTGGGCCAGTATATTTTAGATGGATGTATCCGTTTGAAAGATATATGAAAGTGCTAAAGGGGTATGTTCAGAATCGTACTCGTCCAGAAGGTTCCATTGCCGAGGTATATAGTTGAAGAAGTAGAGTTTTGTACCGAGCATTTATCGATGTTAGTATGCAGTTGGAGTGCCTTCAAGCCAAACGATGGGAGTTTCAAAGCCATTATCAGGTTGCACAGTGAGCGTAGTTGATCGGGACTGTTGAACCAAGCACATCTATATGTCTTGGAGAATACGGAGGAAGTCCTACCTTATATCGAGTACGTATGAGTTATTCTTTAAGTTTCCATTTTAAATTATTTCTTATGTTTATCTTATATGTTTGGGACCGTAATACTTGAATTTTGTGTGTCATGTAGGCAACATATGATCCACATCAAGACCGCTTATCCAAAATTTAGAAAGAGAACAAAGTGGCTGCAGGATAAGCACAATAGCACTTTCATTCAATGGCTACGCTTCAAGGTATATGTTATTGAATAACATATTGGACTTTAATTTTCTTCTTTCTATGTTAGATTGAATTAAGTTATGATTAATTTGCAGGTTCAAAGTGAACTTAATGAGGAAGACAATCATGGCGTATCAGAAAATTTAAGGTGGCTAGCAATTTGGTCCAAACATGGCAGTGCCATTATATAGGAGCTATCTCATTAAAGGTATTAAATTCAACATCAAGGCATAAGATGATGTGCGACATAACTCAAAATAGTGGAGTTTATTTACTTGCACATACTATGCAAGTTGCTAGTGCCAAGGATAAAAATCCAATTCTCTCAAATATGGGTTTCTATGGTGTCATTCAAGAAATTTGGGGCCTTAACTACCAAAAGTTTACAATCCCAGTCTTTAGGTGTGATTGGATTGATAATACTTCTGGTCTTGTAGTGGACGAACTTGGATTTACCCTTGTAGATTTGAGTAAAATTGGACATAGGAATGACCAATTTGTTTTGACTTCTCAAGTCAAACAAGTATTTTTTGTTCACGACCCGATGCATCGTGGTTGGTCGGTAGTGTTATCAACGCCTAATAGAGAATATAATGATGTTATGTGGTGATGATGTCTTAGGTGATGTGAGAATTGAGTGTGAGCCATTTACTAGAGGGATGCCAAATGTTGACACATTTGATGAAGTGGTGGTTGAGTTAGGGAGTCAAAATATTCGAGATGAGTGTGAAGATATATGGGTTGAATGATGCTTTATGTAATTGGCAGTGTATGACATTAATTTTGTAATATATTGTAATGTGATTTCTTCACTTTCATTATACGAGTTTTGGCCACAAAACAATCGGTACAAAATTACTGGTTCTGATTACAAACATGCGGTTTTGATAAAAATGTGAAAAACAAACATCATTCTAATAAATAACGCGTTTTGGAGCATTCAATGACCGCAATATATTTACCGACGTCTTAAAGCAACGTAACAATGAAGAACCACGGCGCTATTGTGAAAGCGATTATCGAGGATAACGCGTCGGACAAGCATAAAGAACCGCCATGTAATTCAAAATAACACGACAATTTTAACCTGAACGTTACAAAAGGACGACGTCGTCATGAATTTACCACGTCGTATGTTCTTTCATAAACGAAGTGGAAAAGGATGAATTCACGACGGTATTTGAAGTCCATTAAATTTGTCGACGTTAAGATATATGAATTAAACGACGTTAATTTTTTTAATGAAGACGTATAAATTATTAAACACGACGGTCTTTTTCATGGTAATGACGTTGTATATAGACGACAACGTTGTCCTTATAAATTACTGTGTCGTAATTAATGACCCCATCATTTTTTCCACGTCGTTTATTTTCAAAATATGACGTATAAATTCTGTAATACTGGCTCTCATTTATTTGGAACCGACGTTGTTTACTCATTTCAACGCCGTCTCTGTAAATACATCGTCGTAAGTAATGACTCGACGTCTATTTCCACGTCAGAATTCCTAGAAAAATCGAAGTGGAAAATTTATTTTACGACGGTATTTGAAGTTCATTAAATTTGTCGACGTTAAGATATATGAATTAGACGACGTCAGTTTTATTAATGAAGACGTATAAATTATTAAAGATGACGATCTTTTTCATGACCGACGTTGTATATAGACGACAACGTCGTCCTTATATATTACTGTGTCGTAATTAATGACCCCATCATTTTTTCCACGTCGTTTATTTTCAAAATATGACGTATAAATTCTGTAATACAGCTCTCATTTATTTGGAACCGACGTTGTTTATTCATTTCAACGTCGTCTCTGTAAATACATGTGTCGTAAGTAATGACTCGACATCTATTTCCACGTCATAATTCATAGAAAAATCGAAGTGGAAAATTTATTTTACGACGGTTGTTGGAAATGTTGTGACGTAGTAGGTGTCAATAACGTTGTCTATTATGATTGTAAAGACGTCATATTTATATTTGTCGTTAAATATTTATTTAACGGCCATGTTCTGTTAATATATGTCATATGTTTCCTTTTTAACGACGTTTTTTTGTTGGAGTTGGTCGTCTATTCTCATCTTCGACTGTTTTTTTATGTCTTTTTGCAGCACAAAGACGTCGGTTTTGATTTTTTGATGACGTTTTTTGTTTAAACAACGACGGTTATTCACCGTCGTGGTTTTGTTATGGAAAAGATGTCGGTGGATTCCACGACCATTTGAAAACAGAATACACGACGGTGAATTCCCGTCGTGTTTTCCTTTTTTGTAGTAGTGAGCTAATGAGATGGCTCAGATAGCAACATAGTACAGATGCCTGAAGACTGCATACAAAGAATCATCAAAGTGGGGAAGAAGAGCCTACTATCTGTTCTGACCAGAGGAATGGAGATGCATGTCAATTCTGCCATGATGAATAGGGAGGATTGGAGATTGCCCATAATTAATTATTTACAATATCCAGCCCTCCCATCCGAGAAAAAGGTAAGAATCATGGCTTTGAATTATATCATATGGAATGAAAAGTTGGTCCAAAAAAGCAAAGATGAGTTGCTTTTAAGATGCTTGGGAAAGGAAGAACACATGAAAGTCATAGGGGAAGTCCATGAAGGGATTTGTGGAGCACATCAAAGCGGAAGAAAGATGCGTAGGTTGATTAGAAGGAATGGTTACTTCTAGCCTACCAAGATGAAGGATTGCATTGAATATTCCGAAGGATGCGAGGCTTACCAAAGACATGGACCAATCCAACAAGCCACCTTAGTTCCCATGAATCTAGTCGTCAAGCCATGGCCATTCAGAGGATGGGCGATGGACCTCATTGGCAAAATCTATCCAGCTAGTAGCAAACAACATTGTTTTATCATTGTGGCTACAGATTACTTCACCAAGTGGGTGGAAGCCAAGCCAGTCAAATCTACCACATCTCAAGAGATCATTACCTTCATAGAGGACCAAATTGTGCACAGGTTTGGTATACCTGAATCAATTACCACTAAGAGGGGAACTTCCTTCATATCCAGAGAAATGCAAGATATGGCAGAAGGACTCAAGATCAACCTACTTTAATCCATTCCTTACTATGCGCAGGCAAATGGACAGGCAGAATCAAGCAACAAGTTAATTATCAATATCATTAGGAAAATGCTTGAAGAAAATCCAAGGCAATGGCATGAAAAGCTGTCAGAAACCATATGGGCCTACAAGACTTCAAAAAGAGAGGCAACTGCCATGACTCCCTATGCTTTAACCTATGGACATGATGCAATTTTGCTCATGGAAATCGTAGTTCAGTCCATCAGAATTGCCCAGCATCATAATTTGGTTGGGGAAGACTTTCACAAGCAATGATTCTAGAATTAGAAGGGTTAGATATCAGCAGAATTGATACCCTCAACAAACTCTTAGCAGGAAAGTAGGCTATGGCAAGAGCCTATAACAAGAGAGTTAGAAACAAGAGTTCTAAAGAGGGAGAGATAGTCTGGAAAGCAATTCTGCCCTTTGGAACACACATGGCTGGTTATGAAAAATGGTCACCCATATGGGAAGGTCCTTTCATAATTAAGCAAGTCCTTGGATTAGGGGCATACAGGTTACAAGACCAAGATGGAGGCATCCATGCTGCACCAATCAATGGCAAATGGTTGAAGAAGTTCTATCCAACTATGTGGGATTCACAGGCAATACAAACAGATCCTGAAATCGAAGTAGAGAGGGATGGAACTTTTGATTAATCGTTTTAGTCAAGTTTTGTAAATATTTATTTCTTCTTTCTTAGACTTCTTTGTTGATCAAGTAATTTGAGTTTCACAAAATAAATAGGACTTTTATTTAAATATAGTCATTAATACATGACTAGGGTTTTATTACAACAAATGGAAATTAAAATCCTAGTTTCTTAAGGGTCTCATGCAGTCAAGTTTTCTTAATAGATATTTCTTTTTGGAGGAGCACTCCTTGATGAATAGAGGCCTTTGCGATCTCTAATGCAGGCTTTGAAGCTGAAACCATGCTCTGCACAAGAAAGGTGGCTTTGGTCCTCACTTCCAGTCTAGCGCCAAGCTTGTTTTGCCTATCCCTTAGTCCAGCCAGTTGCTTCAGTTCTTCAATATGCTTCTAGTTTATCAATAGTGAACTTGGTCTCCTTATAATCGATGTCGGCATATCCGGTTATGCTTTACATTTACAGTAGTACCTTGCCAAGTTGCCTTCGTGAATAGTCTTGCAGATACTCGGAAGCATGGAAGGAAGGCTTGAGATCTTCAAAATAGTTGTGAAGGTTGAGCACATCTCTTGCGGACCAAGCTAATCTCAAGGATAGGCACAGGAGCCATGTTCTCCATATCAGCGAGTCTAGATCTTTCATCAAGCTAGTCAATAAGCTTCTTTGTTCTCATCAGATCGTTCATTGATTGGTACCAGATCCTCACCTTTTCCACTGCTTCATCCACTTGCCCTGGACTTAGCTTTGCTTGAAGTGGCTCCCAGCTTCTCAATTTTGTCTAGCTGAGCATCTAAATCCATAGCTTCAAACTTTGCTAATTATGGATCAGCAAAGGAGGCCATGGTTGAAGAGCTTGGAACAGAATGGACAGGGATCTGCAAGAATAAGCTTCATGTTAGTTACGCACAGAAGTAACTCTGAAAGAAAAATACTAAGGCATAATGATACTTACAGCCACAATTGGAGGTTTGAGAGCTGGTCACCACATTAACGGCCAGTGTGTCATCTTCCACATGAAAAGCGAAGCATTAATTAGAAGGAATAAGACTAGACATAATTAAAAGAAACCAAGGCAGGATTGGGAAGGGTAAAAAAAAACTACCTCAAGTTTGGGGCAGCAAAGTGTGCCTCCACCTCGTCAAAAAGGCCAATTCTAAGCTTGTAGGCTCTATCCTTTGAGCCTCTTGTTGTTTATTGGCCAGCTCCATACTCTCTGCTATTATTTCAGCAGGAATTTCCTCCTACAGATGGGCAGAAGTCAAGTTAGAAGAAGTATAATGCAAAATGAATAAGTTCTGTGCTAAAAAAATCTCACCTCTTCTTCTCCATCTTTACTCTTCTCTTTGTCTCCTTTCGAGACACCTATTTCCTTCTCTACAGCTTTGAAAGCCTCTCTCAGCTCTTCATCAGTTTCAGAGGTGGCTGTAGGAACTACTACAAGCTCTTCTGCCTCCTCAGATTCCATCATAGCTCTCCTTCTAACCCTCTTTGACTTAGTAGGAAGAGGAGAAGGACTTTCAATTATAAAAGCAGAGAACAGGATTAGAAATGTCAAATCAACTAGATAGAACAGAAGCAGCAAGAGTTGATTTCTCAAAAGTTTGCCTAGAAGATTAGGTTGGGCAGTACTATTCCGAGCTTGGGTAGTCTCTTTTCTCTTGTTCTTTCTGGCGAAGGAGTCACCTCTGGAGCCTTCTCTGCCAAAGTCTCATGTTCATCTTCTTCATCCCCAAAAGGAGCTCGGATCTCGAAGCAATAGCAGTGGTGAGCGAAGTAAAGGGAGTTAGCAGCAATCTAGCAAGGAAAAAGCATAAACGCAAATTCATAACTACGGGGGTGGGCTCCCGGGATGGGCGGAGGGCATCCACACTGTTGTTGATCTTGTTTACCGAGCATCTGCAGTCCTTGTGCACCTCCGGTCATCCGAATCCTGCACAAGGTAGCACGATTACAGACCTTCTGTAAGATTTGAGAGGAATGAGTGAGGGCAACCAAGTTGCTTGGCACAGTTGGGACGATAGACTTCTGCTCCCAAGTGGTAATTAGGAGGCTTGCCCCCACCAAAAGGCATGTCTTGGGGTAGCATCACACTGAGGAACTTCTTCCTTAACTCAATTATGGTTTCTTTTTCTTATGGTTCCTTTTCAAAGAGCACTGTATCCAGGTGGAACTAGGGATAGGTCCTTACGAGCACTACTTGCCCCTTGAGCAGAGACCTCTTGGTGCGGTGCCTAAAGAATATCAAGCATTCTTCAATAGAGCGCTTGGGCACTTTTGCGACATCGAGGATGAGCCATGACTTGGTCTTGAGCGAACAATGTCTGGAAACCTTAGTTCTGGAAAGTAGATCTGCAGCCAAATCTGGATCATCAAAATGCACCAGGGCGAAATGTTCAACCAATTCTCCAAGGTAGCACTATGTAGATTTTTGCAGATGAGCCAGGCTGTAGGACCAAGCCCCACATCAATGTGATTGTGCGAGCTTACGCGGTGTTTGTACTCAAGTAGGACTACTGAAGAATGATTGGGGAAGACAAATTTGTTCAGCTAGTACAGGAGGAACAACATGTGTTGTTGATCCCTATCCTTTCAGTGCTAAACTTCTTTAGATAGTTGGAGAATGGCGATTACGGTTGATTAAAGTAGGGAGATGGTGAATGGCTTTGCCAACGTCTCTTGATTCTTCCTTATGTGGTAATCACCATCAGCAGTGAGCCTTCCATGAGGCCTAAACCCGAAGATTTGAGCCAAATCCGGTAGAATTGGAGTCATAGGGCCCATCGAAAATCGAAAGTATTCTTGTGAGAATTTCTCAAAGCATGGCCAATGATTCTCATCTTTGTTGACAAAGTGCTTAGATAGAAGAATTGCATCGTAAATACCAACCTTTTTCCAGTAAGCTCCATGCCTCGAAAGAAGTCATCAATTCAGTTGGACCATTTTGCTGCAATGTTCCTCACTTCACTTGAAGGATACGAGCGGCTCAAGTTCTTACTGACCCAAGTATGAGAAGCTAGAAGAGTAGAACTTTGAAAACACAGAGGAGCCTCAGCATCTTTCTTGAACAATTTGGCCATTTCCTTCGGCACATAACCAAACCAGTAAGGGCCCAGAACAAGGGTGTTTTCAAACTAATGGAGGACGTTTTTGTCCAAATTCTTTTGGGCAAATGGATGGAGTTTGCTTCGGACCTCAACAATATGATTATGCACGCCTGCCCCAGAGATGTAGCAGGAGGAGCAGGAGAAGAAGAGCTGCAGGCACGAGTCCTTGGAAGACATCTTGAGTGAATTAAGACAAGAAGGATTAAAGGATGAACAAAAGGAACAAAGGAAAACTAGAGAGTGATCAAAGGAAAGGGGAATCCTGGGCAAATCAAAAGCTAAAGCAGTTTTAGGTTTTTTAATGAAGCGATAACGGAGGATCAAAACTTTTAAAGCTGAGAAGAAGATCGTGGGAAGAGAAGGGTTTCTCTCAGATTTAAATAGACGTTAGAAATTGACCACTTACCCATGAAGTATAGGTGAATAGGCAGACGTGAGCTAGAGTAATGGCAGGAAATGGCGTGCATCATTTATTGGCCAATCATTAAGTCTAGAGCCGTTTTTAAACGATTCAGACTTAGGGGGCATTGTTTGGGCCAAAATTCTACATGCCAGCCTGTTTTTTATCGAAGGGCCCATGAATAAAACATTTTGGGTTTTTATCTATGGGAATTATAAATCAAACTAAGAAGCTGAAAAAGCCCAGACCTTTTTTAGCATATTACAAGTATAGCCATGGTTTGAAAAATAAAATACTATTATTGGCAATATAAAATTGACACACACAGTTTTGGATAAAAGCCCAGCTTCAGAAAAATGCACACCACTTGATCTCTACTCCAAAAAAGGGCAAGTCGTGATTTTTCTCAAAAAGAGCCCCCACGTGACATCAGATTTTTTCTCAAAAAGAGCCCCCACGTGACTTTTTAAACTTTGAAAAAGTCAAAATTTTCAACTATCACAGAGGAGGTGATAAGGAGTTAATGAAGGCAAGTCTTACAGGAGGACTTCTCCATTTTTTATGCAGCTAGGGAAAGAAGATCAAATCTCTTTTACGTACAGAGAGGCTTTGCACCAAAGAAGGTTACCTTTCCAAGAGATAAGCAGGCTACATTTTCAAAAGATAAGTAGGAAGCAAGAGAGTTGTTCATCAGGAAAAGCAAACTGACCATCATGATAGATTGAGTTTTTCTTTATTTACAAGGAACAAATAGAGAACAAAAGGAATTGGTTTTCTTTTAGAAAAGCAAGGAAAAACAAAATGTGATTTCTCGGTTTAGTGCAGAAGCAGAGTATCGAGGAATG